>NC_135215.1:32064115-32344115 GCF_052324685.1 Brachyhypopomus gauderio | reverse complement strand
AGAAGCGTTCAAGAAAAAAACTCTCTCTCTCTCTCTTTCTCCCTCTCTCACACACACACACACACACACACCTGGATGAAGCCTGTACATTTGATACCCTGGGTTTTGAGATGGTGTGTCTAAAGATGGCTAAACACGTGTCCTGAATCTGCAGCAATATGAAGGCAGCATTACTGATGTCTTTGGATCAGCAAAGACGACTGAATGCTTTTAAGAAAAGAATAATTTCTGGTTATTCTAAGAAACGTGTTTAACATGGGACAGGTATATTGGCTTGAAAAACTGTCCAGGTGAGGAACTATTCCAGATGTATAAATGACGTTATTATGCAGTAAAATTACTGTGCTGTGGTGGATGAAATGTCTGCATCTCTAATGAAAATAAATGAATATTGCAATGGGAAATCAAGATTTTCTTAATCCAGCCATATCATTTCTGGGAACAGGACTCTAGACACTGTCAGACTTGTAATATATACTGAAATAAAAACTTTTAGGTTTTAAGATGTTGTTTGACTCAGACGTCCCTAAATTTACCTCTACAATATAAGAAAGTTTTCAAATAATAAAAAAAGTCAGATGGTTCTGTAGACGTAGCTGTGTTACACTGGGAATCAGTTTACCACCAAGTGCAGTGTGTGAACATACATAACATGTTATATCTGACATCCAGGCTCTGAGTTCTTGAGACCATGACCGCTGCCATACTGATCATGATCTTCCCAGCAGCAAGAGAATGTCTGGCCCTGTCTCTGCCCCACACAGGCAACCCCTATGGAGAGAACGTTCCAGAAGCATACATCATTACAGAGAGATGAGCCACAGCAAGTTAAATGAGGTCATCTAGTAAGGCTGAGCTTTTCAGAGTCAACACTCACAATGCTGCAGACAATGGACCTGCGTGTTTAAAGGGTCCTGCAGCTTCATACATTTAAGCAACATGTTGTTTTATAAATTTATTTTCATTGATAAGGTACCATTAGAATCAGCCAGAATTGTTCTAAAATATTGAACACTTTTGTCTCCCCAAATCTGTGAGGAATACATCTGTGAAGGACTTTCCTCTCCCCATTGTTCATCATTCTGTATGAATATGGCTGCATAAATAGGTTTATACATGGCAGCCAACCAGTAGGAAGTCTGAAATCTCTCACAGGTTCTGTGGGCAGATGGAGATATCATTCACAGCTCTGTGTATCTGTATCCAGCGGATGTGTGTCCATCTTCTCCCAGTGAGCCAGTGTGGACATTAAGGTACACGGGCACTTTGTTGTGGTGGGATGCAGTGCTAATCCCCTGGCCAATCTCCCGCTGGTCGACACTTATCTCGCCGTCTCTCAGCAAGCTACAGCGTTCAGGGAGCAAACCCCCACCAGACATCCTCACTTCATCCTACACATCCACCTCTTACATGGGCAGAACCAGATTCCATCTCAGAGGCAGAATCGTGCTTCCCCTATCCACCCATATTTTTCTAATTTACTGAGATGATTCTTCACAGTACAAAGCTCCTGCAAAACTATGACTTCACCAACAACATGGATGAACCCTGAGGTCTGGGTTGAAATGATTTATTTGAGATTTATTTTAGATTTATTTGAAGCAGATATGAGGAACGTGAGTGACATTTATTCTAAAAGGATCAGACATAAATCACAGGTTAGGCCTCATTTTATTTACTTTTTGTTTTTATCTTAAAACAGTAATGTAATGCCTTCTCCTTGGTCACCATATGCTGCTGAACACATGCTGAACGTATGTGCCTTCTACAGATTAAACCTAATTAAAATGAGAAGCTATACACTGAGGCCACTGCAAGTTTAAAGTATAAATCACTTGCATAATTTCAGCAGATTAATAACTAAAACGTTTTCTGAGCACTTATGCAAATGCTCAAACATAACACTATGGACACTGATGCTCTGTGATTTGCTCTACAGAGCAACACGTTACTAGTTTAATATTGCATTTGTAACAGTGTGAGGAAACTATTTTGAGACAATGGTAAACAGTAAGATGACTTTACTGTGGAATTAGTATCTGATCGATTGCCAAGTAAAGCAGCCCAGCTGTAGGAATAGGATCATTTTAGCTTAACAAAAGGACTCAGGTCATTCTGAACGTTGCCAAAATCAGTTAAATTAACCCTTCAATGCATCCCCAGGGGCGGAACAACCGCACAGCCCTCCCCTTCCCTCCAACAAGCCAATCACCTTCCAGCTACATGCATTTTCAGTTCGGTGACTCCATCTACTTGTATTCCTGCACATGACTCATTTTACAGCAATGGTGCTAAACAAGAGAAGTTTCATTTGAAATCACTTTACGCTTTGTTTTCCCTTGCTCCAATGTAACCAATACATTGTAAATCTAGAGCATATGTCGTGTGTAAACAGGCTTTGGTGAGAGGGTAATTGGTTTTTAAAAGGTGACAACCAAAACAAAGTAGGCCCGATGCAGACCCTGCTGGGCCTTGGAGGGCCTGCCCGCCACTCCTGGTGACCCCAAGGTAGAGTAAACATTCCATTTGCCCTTCATGACTTTCAGGTAATTACCCAGTTACCCCTGGGGCAAAACACAGTGCTTCTACCAGCTACAAACACACTAAGAATCAGCCTTTCATTTTAGGCATCCCCCCCTGCCCAGTTCTGATTAGAGGACTGCCATGAACGGAGGCGAAAATGGCCAAAGGTATTGACGGCATGGCAACAAAAACATGTTGTAGAAAATGGCGCTGGTGAGCAGCATCTTTTGGTCTTCACCTCGGGTGTTACGGCTTTGACAGCAGTGCCAGTGCACTCAACAGCGTTTCATTTCACTTCAGATTACATTCATGTAAAATTCATTTAAACATCATAACTTTATGTTGCTTTCAATCCCTGGAGTCATTCATGGTGAAATTACAAATCTGTTTACACATCAGTTGTCAAAAGAAATGTACACCGGTAATGTCTCTCGTGTTACGGCAATGCATTTTCTGTTAGTGGTGTGTGCTTGTATACGAGTGTATATATATGAGGGTATATATATGAGTGTGTATGAGTATATGTGAGTGTAGGCTACATCTTAGAACGTGTTTGTGGGTGTATGTGTTGAAAGGAGAAATATGATGCCTGAAACACACTAATCTGATTGTTCTTAATTTTAGCCCACTGGCTTAGTTTGTATATCGGTGCACAGGCAGGTTCAGCTGTAAGAGGATTCGGGGCGGATTTGGGCCTCTTTACTACTGATCTCTAGCCAGATTTTCCCACCACAGTCTGCACTGTAGTGAAGGACTGAGAGACAGCAGAACTGGTGTCTGAGGAAGAAGCTGGTCTCTGAGGAGCACCCACAGAATACTGGACTTCAGCTCAGCACCAGTACCTGCCACATTCTCTCACTTTAAAACTTGGCTGAGGTTATAGAAAGCAAAATATTTTAGTAGTGTTTATGAAGTGCTGTATGAAAGAAGTTGAACACAGTTCTATTCTACATGGTTTTATATATGGGGTGATTTTATCCAGAGGCTGTTTTCTTTACTTTAGGTTATCAAAGGCAGTCCAGACTCTACCAGCTCTTACACTTCCAAAACTAGAGGAAGGGCAGACTCTCTCCGTCTGTCTGTCTCTCTCTCTCTGTCTCTCTCTCATTCCTTTTCTGTCTCACCACCTCTCTGTCTCTCTCTGTCTCTCTCTGTCTCTGCCACTCTCGCTCTCACTCCCCCTCTCTCTGTCTCTCTCTTTCCTTTTCTGTCTCAACACATCTCTCTCTCTCTCTCTCTTTTGCTCCCCACTCTCTCTCTCACTCCCCCTCTATCTCTGTCTCACCACCTCTCTCTGTCTCACCCTCTCTCTGTCTCACCCTCTCTCTCATAGTCATGCTTTTCTCTGTTCTAGGCACATTACCAGTGCGGGTCCAGCACGGTGTTGGGGTTGGAAATCAATTCTTGAGTGCTGTGTCTGCTGTAACAGACAGTGACCCTGGGAGCAAGTAAGCCACTGTTGTGGACTTAAACTTGAGAGAGGGTCATAAAGAAAATGGTAAAAAAAAAAAAAGTTAAAGTAATGAATCTGAGGTCTAGCACTTAGTAACACCCTTTAAATACATCTGGAGATGCATTAGTGAGATCTCAGTTTTCTTTTTAATGTCAGAATGATTCACACGCGTATATGTACATTTGACATTTGCATCAAAAAGCAATTGATCTTTGAAAGCACTTAATCTCACCCAATTACACCTCATTTACAATCTTGAAAACCAGACACGGCACTTTCACTTTAGCTGTGACTGCTGGGAGTTCAGGGTGAGACTTAAGTGAGACTTCTTAGTGAGCATTGTGTCACAGGCCTAATGGCCAGGCTGTCATGCTGATGGATGTGTGTTTCCTAAAAAACGCCCATTCGGTCAGACATGAAACTATACATCAGCGTAATTGACCGGGGTGAGATTGTAACTTGTGGCAATTAAAGCCCAGCAAATGAGCAGCTACTGGGGGGAGAGAGAGTTTAGGGTGGCACTAATGACGTGGTTCTGACCCACTCCACTCCTCATGGAAAATAGTTTTGTAGTTGCTTTTTGTAGGTTCCTCCAAGTTCGAGTTATGTACGAGTGACCTGGGTCCAGAGCCGGAGTGGCTAATCGGGAGATTCGGGAGGATTCCCGATGGGCCGGCTCATGTCAGTCTCTAGTTTGGGCTGATTGGGAGGGAAAAATAATTTTGGGCATGAAACTCCCGGGCTGAAATAGTGTCCCACTCCGGCCCTGCCTGGGTCATAATGAATTTTAAATCACTTGTTTATTTTTAACTTTTTATAGCTTAAAAGAACTAGCATTAGCTACACAATTACATTCTCTTGAACAGAACAGCTAATACCATGTATAAAAATATTAAAAACCATCTAAACTGTTAAAATGCTGAGAGTAAAGAGGCACTGGCAAAGCATCATCTGTCTAGGTAGCACAGAGCTGAATAAGACCACTGTTCACCCAGAATAAATGTTTACACAAGTAGCCACGTGGCCATATGAAAAAGGGCCCATTACTTCATCAAGTCTGATTAACCTTAAAACTCCAGGTTAACAACTTTATGACCATTCAAATACATGTTCTGCTGAGAGTTGAGAAGATTTTACTAAAGAACACACAAGAGCCCCTTTAATGAGAAGTAAGCACGATACATGTAAGTGTATACATGTAATTTTAGCCATAGATCCCGGTGCTGGGGGGAAATGCATATAGTTAGTGTTATGCACTATGTTATGCACAAAATGCAAGTTAGTGTTACATATAGTCTTAGTCTGACGAGCAGTGTGTACTGAGAGAGCTCACTTAAACCTCTGAGCATAGGTGGATTTAACATTTCTCTTGTTAATGGCATTCTTTCCTAGTTTGATTGCAATGGAATGAGACACAACAGCCACTGCAGAGAGTGGTAGAAGTGAAGTCTTCTGGGGGATTCAGGCAAGTCCAGTGGGGGATTTTCTATGCTCATGGCAACACACAGAAGCACACAGACACACACAGACTACATGTAAATAAAGCCATTGGATAAGACACGGTGAATGCAGGGTTCTGGTCTCCTGGGTTTGGCCTTATAAGGACACTGTGAGAGCCGACCCAGGGATATCTGATGCACAGGAACAAATGGAAAACACTCAAACTGTTTCTGCTAGGACGGAAAAAGCCAGCGGGGTGGTCCTGAAGACATCTATTTTACAGATACGGGTACTTGTGTGTTTTGACAGTTTTGACTTTAAGTACTCATAGAGGATGAGAACATTCAATAAAAGTGTGACCAGTATCTTTTCCCCTTCAGTGTTAGATAAATGACGGGAGGGTCACAAACTGATTTTGCTAAGTATTCTTCTTGGTTATAGATGTCTGAGTATCTATTAATCCACATGAATCATCTCACTAGACGACTATCCAAAAGCCGACCCTGACGCTACATGTGGGAGTTTATTGCTGTGTGCATCTTCCGCTTAAATTACCCCAGTGCAATGAATCATGGTCATTATAAACTTAAGTTGCTGAGTGATAATGGAGTTCCTTATACGTGCGTGCTTAAAAAAAAAAAAAAAAGCACACAGATGATTCTACCAACTCAGCACAAGCTAACATCACTCAGAGAAGCCTTCAGGGCTATTGGGGCGCGTCAGAAAACAGACGGGAGGAGGGAGGGAGGGCTGCCGGGAATCTAAACGATCCTCTCGTACAGGATAAAAGTGGAGAGAGGCCCTGTGTCCTGGGAGCTGATGACAACACATGTCATGTGCAGGTCAGGGCGGGGTGTGGAGGCAGGATCCCCGCGGGGAGATCAGAGCAACAGGTGGCCCGCCCGGCGCTCACGAGTTCTGGTGCTCATCGGTGTCCGGGACTTGCTGAGAGCTTAGTCGAGAGGAACCGGATGAAACCTGGGATCCCACATTGGGTCACTCCTCTCAGCATGCTAGGTCTGCAATAGATCAAAATATCCAGTAGAGTGGAGGACAGGAAGAATTTGGTAATACATGATATGATCAGAGATACTGATAAAGGTTGGTACCTATGTGGATTGGGAGACTTAATCCACTTAGTAAAATTTGTTTACGTCTGCATATAGCCAAGACCATTTATTCATATTGCAGACTTAAATCAATCTTGTTCTGGAAAATACAGCTGAAATTTAGGTTGCTAGATTTAAAATTAAAAGGCCTTTTTTTATCAGTACACTGATCAATTTTGTGAATATCCATGGAGGTATCTTTGGTATCAGCTAAGTACCAATGTTTCACCTTGGTGAATTAAATTCTGAACTGGAACTAAGTTTCTGTCTAGACAGTTGAGTGATCTCAAACGTTTCTGATGCAGATTTTCGGCTTCACCCTTTGTGAATGTCTCTGACTCCATGAGCCAAATGCAATGAACTATAATTTATGTCCTTGTGTAGGCATGTTTTGCAAACTGCAGCGAAATGGTAGACCCCCCCAGTCCTCCAATAGCATCACTCCAGCTCTAAACGAACAACAGCTGTGCCGAATCATCACAATCTGTGTGCACATCTGCAGTATAAAAGCATTCCACTGCATTTGTGACACTTGCATGATAAAGCGAAAGGCTGTTCACCAGTTCATGGATCAGGCTGGCGGTAACACTCTGCATATTTGATTGTTGATACAGTCCCGGAGGCCATACCTCTCCGGCACTCACCATTCCATCACCAGCCTCAAGGTCTTCGAAAGACACGGCCTAAACCTGCACAAAAGCCCTTCGCGACCCTCTTGACTGGTGCGAAAATATGTCATTAACTGGGGGATATGGATGTTGTTTTTCAAACAGCAGCTGCTTATGCTCTGCGTGGTGAGCAGAATCAGGTGTGAGGACCACCCAGAGACCATGAAGGCCTGACCACGAAGGCTTCACTCAATCCTCTCATATCCGTGCAGGTGTACACCTTTGCTCCTGAGAGAGCTGGTCCTGATCCAGGCCTTTTCACTGCCTAGCGGCCTGCCAAAAAGCACATGATTAATGAACGTCTGTTTTGGTAGGTGTAGCTCACAGGAGGAGTGTGCTGTCCGGTCAAACCGTTTAGGGCTCATCTGCCCTCTCACGAGTTTATGTCAGATTATCAGCCACAGCAGATCCGTTTTAGCAGACTGTCTGCATGTTACAGTCAGGAACATTTATGGGCTGTTCAGCGGCTCAGCTGTGCTGCTATATATGTGAATACAGATCTGAACTGATGAACACAAGTCTGCAGTTCTTTGAGACTGTTACATTGGAATTGAGAACAACCACACCTACGTCAGCACAAAGTTCACTTTGTAAGTCCACTTTCATTGTATTTAGAAACCAGTGGATGAAAGTAAAAGAAAGGCAAAAGGAAGTGAAATAAAATGTCTAAAAACTAAATGTAACACACAAGAAGCGCATGCAGACACATGGTGGATGTTATATTGCACGTCCTGGGACACACAGGCCCTCCTCTGCTCCTCCTGCAGCTCTGAACTCCTGCTACTTCCACAGTGAGGGCACCTTCCACAAACAGACTGAGCAGACGTGTGTCCCAAATCACCCTGCCATCCCGCGTGCGAGCAAGGGACCATGACAGCTGGCCTTTAGCCGAACACACACACACACACACACACACACACACACACACACACACACACACACACACACACACACACACAGTACAGGGGGGGACCCAGCAGTGAGTGCCTGGTGCCCACTCTCCCCTCCCTCAGGGTGTCTCCTCCTCTGCTGTCTCCCCTCCCCTTGGACCAACCCAGTTTAAACTTTTAATCTCTCTGAACTCGGTGGTAATGGGATTACTTTTACCTGTTCACCCACAATATGACAGACGAAAGTGGGGAAGTCTTTTTGCTACTGCGCATGGGCCTGATCTCTGTTTACACACCATAAGGGACCCCATTTTAGACAGAGTCAGATCTTTAGGAGAGGTGCTATTTTGTCCTGAGGGCAACTATTCATTTTCTCAGAACATGTTCACGGCAGGCCTTCTGACCCCTAAACAGGCTTTGTTTGTATCTACAGAGGACTATATAAATATTTAGTTGCCCGTTGGCCATGCCTGCTAACAGCCATGTCAGCTATGAACACACGTCTCAACTGGATCGTAAAAAATAGTCAAACCAAACATACTGACAGTTATCAGTGCACTGCTCTCTCTAGGAGAGTTATGTAATGATAGCCATTGGTAGTTAGGCAGGGCCCAAACGGATGTTTAATTTAATCAGTTCTTAGCATGTCAATATGTCCAACCAAGAGACAGTGATATATAAAACATTTTGCTCAGATTCCATCTTAAACCCTGAGTCTTCATGTGAAGGTGTGTGAAAGGTCCTTGTTCTGGTGTGTCATGAGTTCATATCTCTGCTGATACAATACACTATGTATCCCTCATATAATACACTACATATCCCTCATATAATACACTAAGTAACCCTCATATAATACACTACATATCCCTCATATAATACACTACATATCCCTCATATAATACACTACGTATCCCTCATATAATACACTACATATCCCTCATATAATACACTAAGTATCCCTCATATAATACACTACATATCCCTCATATAATACACTACATATCCCTCATATAATACACTACATATCCCTCATATAATACACTACATATCCCTCTTGTTGGGTATGACAGTGATGTCCCAAATCTCGTCACTGTAAAAAAATACCGCAGCACTAGTAATGTATCTACAAGGTAATGTTTTTGTTTCTATTAAGGTCGTTTCTCCACATTTTTAACTTTATACTGCACATGCTCTTTAGGTGAAGTAGGAGTGCTGTGAACATGACCTCTCTTTGCTAATAAAGTTGATTAGATGCATTTCTACTGTAGTTCTACAGGATTAGGGAGTATATTGGCTTAGGTAAGTGGATTCTGGTATGCCCTGTAAGTGGAAACAGGTGTCTTCTTGAGCATAGAGAGAGAGAGAGAGAGAGAGAGAGAGAGAGAGAGAGAAAAACATGTCGTTCTGTACATGCTTATGCTGAGTTTGTACAGGACGCTTCACTCGTGGGAATCGTATCATATGTATTCTATTACATGTTCAGATGGGAAGAGCATTTCAGTTTGGCCCTTCTGAAACCACCATCCAGACGGATACATTTGAAATCCTGCTGTATTGAAGGAGATTATGTATAAACTATGTACATGGTGATTAGACTTTAGAATGAATGAATTTTTGCTAAGTGATGCTCAAATGCAGCATTGTTAACTAGGTTTTTGTTGTAGAATCTGTGGACACGCTGCTTCCTAATAAAGCAGTTCTAGATCAAGAGAAATTACGGGTCTGTCTTTGTAAGCATCTCAAAGACGTAAAACATAAGTTATACATATAAGTTAAATAATCCTGCATCTCACGCATGCAAATATCTAAAACCAGCTGTGTTGAGTTCAAGTCTTGGCAGAGACGACTGTGACACATCTGGGCAGAGACGCCCAGCTGGGCTTTGTCCCGGACGCTGTACTGAGGCATCGTGGGGTCTGGGTGAGCTGGAAGGGAAGCCAGCACGCTGACCTTCTGCCTTTGAGGACCGTTTATCGCTGAGGGGATTACAGCAAGGTCAAAATGACTTTGAAGAAGGCTCTTTGGGCTCACACCCCTCCCACGGTACCTTCGCTGCAACTGGGCTCAGCCTTGCTTCCTGGTCCCCATGGAGGGGCCTTGGGCTTACAGGATGTGGCGAGGGTGTGCCGGAGCGAGAGGGCTTGGAGCCCTGGGTGGCACTCACGAGAGCAAAGACCAGATTGGCTCCATGATCCAGATTGTATCTCCCAGACTTGGTGCATTCTTGTCAGGCTATTTTCTGACCTCTCCGGAGCACATTCCGCTGCACCAGGAGAACGCCAGGGTTGGACTGCAGCACTCTGGTGATTCAGAGCCTCTGGAACTTGAATAGCATCTCATTAAGGCTTTCAGTGGAGCAGAGGCATGTTATCTTTTACTAAGGTAGATAAAATGTTACTGATTGCAAACGGCATTTTTTAAATTTTGTGACTATGATTTAGTTTTCTTATAGGTGCAGTTTCAATCTATACAGAACTTTTGTCTGCTAGGCTATTAGTCAGTGTTTCTGTCTCGGTGTATCCTTGTCTAATCAGCCAATGACACTCAAAATTAGTGTGTGAAATCAAGAGATTAACCTTTGCCCTTTCGTGTTCTTTGAAGGAGTCCGGTTCATTCACTCAGTCCTGGCTTCAATTACAGGCAGGCCTGCCAGGATTAGCATAAGCTCACAGTGCCTGAAAATAGGAATGTATGAATGACCATAGATAAGGACTTTATAGATACTGAGGTAATGTTTACAGGGGTGAGGGTTAGATGAGGTCACAAGGTCTCCATTATGCAGGCTCAAGAGTAGACACTCATAATTGTGCTTCTCCCAACAGGAATATATTTGTAATGTAAATATAATGATATAATGATTTAAGTGTAAAAAAAAAAGGATTTAAAGGGAACTAAACAACCAGGCTACAACAAATTTGGGTACATTGTTTACAACCCACAGACTTCTGCTGTTAACATAAACTGCTACTTGGTAAACAACTTCTTATTATGAAGAACTCATATTTTTGTAATGAACATGAAAAACTAAAAATCTCATAAAACTTGAGTCCAAAAACATCGTCTTTGGAGCATTGCAAGTGTCCACTATAGCACATGTCTTCATTAACATAATGTTCAAGACCAAAATTAGTATTTAGCAATGGTTTGTGTTCCAGTTTTGTTAAACTCAGGGTGGAACAGAGCAGTGACCATAATAATCCCTGACCTCTAGTTTATCTGAAGCCATGGGGTCATATGTAGTGAATATGGTTAGGTGAACGAGGCAGGGTAACGTCTCATGGTACACGGTTGTACAGGGATTGGGGTTGGAGTTATTTCTAAACGATGTGTACAATTCCTTGTTGAATTACATGAGAGGATGTGTATATACTTACACATGTACTTAGCAAAGAACGTGGAATTAGAGAGTTAGCACTGCTCCACTGTACGAGGATATGAAGCTGGTCTTTGATTGGTGCACATGCGGAGCAGGGAAATGCCAGGATGTAATGCCACTGCAGTCATTTAAACTCAACAGACCTTATTTTGGTAAGCTCTCCTGCACAAAATAACAGTAATGGAAATAATCTTATTAGAGGGGCGTGGTCCCTGACTCCTATCCCCACCACCTGGACTACACCTTTACCCCACCCTAACCTCCACACTGAGCCTTCTGAACGCTCACCCTCTTACAGAGCACGACACTGCATTGTAAGATCACAGAGAGTAACAATTCTCTGTTTTTCTAATATATGTAGTGGTGACCTTGACAGTGCACAGTGCTTTTCTTCAAGCTGAATCATGCAGTGTTTGCATAAGGTCTTATTTCCCAAGAGTGACAACATGAGGAAAAGCTCCATACTGTGCCTGCACTGTGCTCAAAGCACTGAGCACCAGACTCATGTGGAACTCTGCTGAGGTTTGTGGGGTGTTTTTCTGTGTGTTCTCTGGTTGGGTCAGAGGAGACGAGCGATCTTGTCAACTCTCCGTTGGCTCAACGTCAATATACACCACATAATCACAGAGCTTTACTGCACACTGTTGCAGTGTCTTATAAGACATTGAAAGTGAAACAACTTTTTCTGTGATGCTAAAACACCAGTTTTCTGCAGGGTCTAAGGCACTAAATGAATATAATGTTTGAATGATTTCTTATTTGCTGAAGTGAATGATGACAAACTCAAGATTTAATCTTAATGTACTGATTTTAGTAGCAGATGTGTCAATTGCTGAATCTGTTTCAAAAAACTGTATATTCATCTGAATTTTCCTAGTTGTTTTAGCCATTACATATGCATTAAGAACATTAAATGTCTGCGAGAGATTCATATGCAGCGAGGGATTCTGAATGTGCCTTTGGGTGCAGCTTGATTTGTGTCACAAGGTCCCCATCGCCATATCGGTGTGTGTGATGACTTTAGGATGCAGAGTCATTCTCAGAGAGTGAGAACACTTAGCATATATTTCCTCTGTGGTTTGGAAGAAATGTGCACAAATTGTTTATTCTGCAGATTGTGCGTATCTGTTTTTGTTCAAAGTTCTGGAGCAATTTTAACAGTAATGAAAAACTTTCTTGCTGGTTAGAATTATCCCACCGTTCACTACTCTCACAGAGAGATCTGGAAGTGCTTACAACAGCACTTACACTATTCATAGATGCAAAACCATCATTGACCTCATAACATGGGGTCACTAGTATCAACATCCTCTTTAAAACAGGCAATATTCAGGAAAAATCTAGATCACAATTAAAGGAGTAATAAGTATTTTTTCTAATCATTCTTCACGTTTTGAAACAGTCGTTGTACTGACACCTAGTGGCTTGGATGTTTCAGAGATTCTGTAGTAAATCAATTTTAAACATGGCAACCTCCATATGGGAGACCATTCTATCAAGCATAAACTATTTCATTTGAGGACAGCTAAGCAATTTGATTCTTTATCTGCACTTTTTAAGCAATTTATAGATAAATAAAATTGTTTATATTATTTGGTACTATTTGGTGGTAATATAATAATTAATTACTGCTCCTTTAAGTTGTTTTCAATAAGAAGTGGAAATCTTGGCTCAGGTTATCCTTTGCTTATGAGGCCAGTTATTAGTATCATGGTTGGAAACCAGTAATATGTTGCATGTGGATTTGAATGCTAACAAACCACAGCATACAATTTAGAAGGAGACAGTGAAATTATTTTAACTCAAACAACTTTCAGATGAACTTTAGATGATTTGTTTGCTGCTTTTACACAACAAAAAGAGCAAGACTACAGAAATTGTGATCTGTGATCTATTGAGACTGGTATTAAGCCCTATATTAAGACTGGTATTTAGCCCTGTATTAAGTCTCAAGATTTATACAAAAAAGAACTACAGCAGTGCACTGGAAACTTAGTCACCTCTTTTAATGGGTTGAAAGAGCAGGTTGTAATTAGCGTCACTCCTCTGAGATAGACAGCACTCTTGATACAAGAACAAGTAAGTTGTTGAGTATAAACAAAAATAAATCCCATACTAATCTTCTTTAAAGATTTGTTTACATGTTTCTACTGTCATTGTGGCTAATCAGTGGAACCAGAACTTATATTATACCATGAGTGGTTTTGAATATGAACTAGCTTTCACCTTGCTTTTAAAGTGTTAATGGCTTCTAAAACACATAAAGCCAAACCATTCTAAAGCTCCTGTGTCAATATAAATCCTTAACCCGTTTCACATAGATTTGATGTGAAGGGTTTAGGCTGTAAAAGGCATGACTTTAAGTGTCTATAATAAAAAATGGCAACATTAAATATTTACGTGATCTATCTTAAACAAAAAGGAGCCGTTTTAGGTGAAAAATGTCAAAGCATTCTTTAAAGACACAGTTCATTAACAAATAGTCGACCACCCATTACAGTATATGAACAGAGAAAGGATGGATTCTGCTTCAAGACAAAAAAAAAAAAAAAAACTCTAGAGCTGGGAATTATATTTAAACATGTCATTAAACTCTCTCTACACTCCCAAACACTTAAATTAGTTTGACATTTTTCAACAATTATAAAAAGTTTTGTTTAAGTTCTCAAGCATGACTGATTCTGTAATATTACTGCAACCTTATGTTCAGTTGTATACACTGTCAATTCGGAGAGAATCAAGCCTGAATTTACATTAAATCCATATAGTCTTTACTGCAGAAATATCTTGATCATACAGTATGTTGTATTATCCTGTATATTATGTATCATATTTATAAATGTTAAGTAAGATGAGCTAATGTTAATTCACATGATGGCAAGTAAATAAACATTAGTAACATTAAAACTTAATGAGGGAGCAAGTAGACAAACAACAAAGAATAAATACATTTACGGCATTTAGCAGATGCTCTTATCCAGAGCGACTTACAAAGTGCTTTGCTTCTGATCACAGAATACATCCTAGGAAATAGTACAGATAGGCCAGAATTCAAGACATCATTGAGTCAGACTACTACTAAACTACAGAAGTCAGTATCATTACCTAGTGTTTTGCAAGTTAGACATTTGCCAAGAAGAACAAATAACCATAAACAGACATACAATTTAAGAACATTAAGTTCCCATTCTAGTCGCTGGTAATCCAGTTTACATTGTTTCTTTGGCTTCATTGTCATAACAGTATCTGATCAGCATTTATCGTTTTTTTTCTTCTTCCCGTCAGTCAGCATTCAACAAGGAAAATTCCTTTCATGGGTAATATACTTGGAAGAGTGATTCTGATCTGTGATTTTAAAATATTTCTTCCATTCAGCATTTAGTCTATTATTTCGTGTTGCGTTGCGATACCAAAATTAGCAAGGATCATTCTTGCATTCTCTTTAGATTTCTCAGGCACTTTGTGGTCCTCATTATGGTCTCTCTATGTTTCTCCTCCAGGTATGTAGAGGTAGCGCGTCTACGTTTACGCCACCACTGCTCTGGGTTTTTCGGTGCTTTAACATGGGGCCCAGGGAACTAACACATTTCATCTTGTACTTGTACAATGATGAATAAAACAAACAAACAAACAAACTAACTAACTAACTAACTAACTAACATCTATCTATCATTTAGCAGAATTAAAGATGGAAACCAAACCTGTAACTGCTCTCACAAGCAGGCACAGGAGCAACATGGCAAGATTCTGCTTCGATGACCACTTTCTGGGAAAGAGTTCTTCGTCTCTCTCTGGGTGGGTTTAATGCCTGAGAGAACTGACTTTGGATCAGCTCAGCAACTTCACTGAGTGATTTAGAACAGTGTGGACAGGGTGAAATCTGATCCCATCTCAGCACATCTACTCAGGCCTTAAGTCTGAGAGTCAAAACACGCCTGATTCACATGTACCACATTCATCTGATTGTAGAGCAGTATCGGCTATCGACACAACACATTTCACCTCCCAGTTTTCCCTCCTAACTTCACTAACAAACATCTATATTGTTTCCATTTCGCAAGTTCTCATAAGCGACATGCATGACAACATTGTTCAGGTCCTTTTGCAACAGGCAAAAGTATTCCTAAGTCTTTAAGAGAAGAAAAACTGAAGTTGTGTGTTCATCAGGCATGCAGTAGCATCTGACACTAGCTACATAGTTCCAGAACCTTCCATGACATCAGTTCAACAATCTATAACAGATGAAGCCCCGTGTCCCAAAGCAGATAGTATGACTGTAGTCCTGGTAGAGCACTTTACGGTCCAGATGATTAGCCATCGATTCTTGGCCGCATATAAGCGATATGTGTTTGCTTCATATGTGTCTAGGGATGCCACCTTTTCAACAAGCTAAAAAATACATCCTGTTCCATTAAACTCATAGCTAATATGTCTTCCACCTGTGTGCATTCAAAATACATACTTCTACATACTACTCGTATACTGACTGTTTCCTAAAACAGCATTCTCTATGCAGTAGGCGACCAAAATAAATTTTCCAGTATTAATAAAATTCCTGGTTGACACACCACTGGTGAAATATCCCAGTACCAGAACTATTGGAGCACTGGATGCCATCATTCAATGGTGGCAGATTAGCATTGGCACTGTCTGCTAATTTGTGAGATATATACAGAGAGAGAGAGAGAGAGAGAGAGAGAGAGAGAGAGAGAGAGAGAGAGAGAGAGAGAGAGAGAGAGAGAGAGAGAGAGAGAGAGAGGGAGGAGGGAGAGGGAGAGAGAGAGAGAGGAAAGGGAGAGAGAGGGAGAGAGAGAGAAGAAGGAGAGGGAGAGAGAGGGAGAGAGAGAGAGAGAGAGAGAGGGAGAGGGAGAGAGAGAGAGAGAGGGAGAGGGAGAGAGAGGGAGAGAGAGAGAGAGAGAGAGAGAGAGAGAGGTCCATATTCCAACAACACCAATCAATGAAATCAATTACTCACGTTTTGCTTATCCTGCTAGACTGAAGACTGCTGAACTGATCATGCACATCTTTCTCCTTCAAACCCAATAACAGGTTCACCAAGAACAGGAACAGTTTATCCATCACTGGCTTATGGGGTGGAGCATGCATTTTAAATAACCAGCTTGTTTTGTTGTTTTGGAATAAACCCAAGTAAAAGAGAATAAATGTTTCTGTTTTTTTACTAGCCTTGAGTCTATACAAGCAGTTGAACATTGAACATTGGTTTATTATAGGAGTATATTCTGATAATAAAAAATATATAACTTTATTTTTATTTTATTTTGATGTACCTGCCTCAGTGCCTCAGTGACCCATTAAGCCCTGTGGAGGCCCCTATGCAGTCAAAATCTTGGGGGGTCCACTTGCAAATATCTCTTAATACATTTTTAACTTTACCAACCAACAATTTAAACAGGGCCCTTAAAATCCATGGGGCCCATTGGCTGGTGCATATTCTGCACTGACCTGTCTACAGTAATTTGTTCTGTATACACAATAACGCCACTACACACCACATTGTCTATTCACATAATTTCATTTGCACGTTTCATTTGCTAGTTAGTTGCATGTTTTCTAAGAACCTCCTGGTGAGAACTTAGCAAGGTCTTCTTAAGGAATATGCGTTCCCTTCCTCCAGGACAGCAGTCTGGTTTCACAGTAATGTCAGTTGAACTCACCTCAACAGGAAAATCAAAACAGGGGCTATATATGTCGAGACAACATTTTAAATCCTCAAACAGCTGTAGTAATGTAAATTGGCCAACTAATCCCATTGGTTCAAACAGCAACTATCACCAGCTGCAACGATATGGCTGCTCTGGTCGCAGCATGTCAACAGGCCGTCAAGCTGGTTGAGTTTGAGTGGTGAGTCACTACAGAATAGAAAAAACCAGAGCTGGTTTCCTGGCAGCCGGACAAAGTGGAAGGATTCTTCCAAATGTTCAAGATTTTAATTTTGTCTGATCGAAGATAAGATTTTGAGTCTCTAATTGCAGAGGGATCCCCCTAAAGGCAGGATCACTTTGAAGCAAGTAGAGGCAGCAGATAGTTGGCATGCCTTGAGATGAAAAAGTGCAGGAAAGGGAACATCTCTTGAGGATAGAAGCATGAGAGCATTATGAGGAACCCACTGAGACCCACAGGAGCCACAGTTAAGACGCTGTCCAGCCACAGTCCAAAACAGTTCTGAATGGGTGAAAAGGAACACGTGCAGGTGAAGCATTCGTTCAGTCTCACGCCACAGCACAGGTCAAGCTGAACATTCCCACCTCACCCCCAAAAGGGTTTCACACAACTTTTTAATAACTTTTTCAGATCCTCAATAGGGCATGTTTTCTGTTTAGGTTGGCGTGGAGTCAAACACCTGTATTTCTCCTGTAATCCAGGAAGGCAAAGATATATACACATTTGCAGAGGCAGAAAACACACTACCGTCAGTTCCACTCAGGAAACAAATATGAGGACAGCAGGATGAAAAACAAATGGAAAAGTGGACTGTTCTTTCCTGTGGGTTCTGTGTATTTTGGACACAGGCCATAGGAGACTGCTGGAGGGTGATATGGGTGACAGATCCCATACAAAGTCTCACAACATGTGTTGGGAGATATGAAGCTAATCCTCACCTACTAGCACACAGACACACACTCATGCACATGGATTTAGTCAGTAGCCCAGAGATGCTGTGGAGAGGAAAGAGCTCCATGTCTCTCACACAAAACCTCCAGAACTAACACCATTCATGTCCCACTAGTGGACAGAGAAGTAGGACATCCAGCATTAGCTTTCCACAGAGACCAGAGAATCGGATATGCTGTTAAATATCAGGCCATGTGTTCCTCTCATCTGGGTTAGCATAAATGATTCCCTCACAACTGGCTATTACTATGAAAAGTGGGCAAAAAGGAACACTTTGGCGTCAACACCGCCGTTCATTTAACGCTGGTGAATCTTTCACATGCAAAATTACAGGGCATTTGTGATGTATAAACATGACTGTGCATAATTATGGTTCAATAAAGAAAATTATGTTTCGGTAATAAATAAATAAACACAGGAAATTGAGGATGTGCATTTTTCTCTAATATATTTTGATAACTGCACAACCAAAATGTACCATGTTTAAAGCATTGATCAGATTATTTTAAGGTAGCTTCACGTCCTGAGTGGTTCCATCCTCGGGGAGATATCGGCTGGGGAACTGGGAGCTAGAGAGGGTGAAACTGGGCTCTTCTGCGCTAGCAGCTGAGCAGGATGCCATATCTCACTCACTGCTCTCATATATGAGACACGGCCAAGCTGTAACAGTGACATCACTACAGGGCAAACGAGGACAGGCCGTCTGCACTCTAGTGACTGGGATCTGCTGTTCAAGTCCTCCAGAGACGGTTGAAAGCCTCTCCTCTCCCTCTCCCTCTCTCCTCTCCCTCTCCTCTCTCCCTCCTCTCCCTCTGAGCTGCTCCACCAGAATATGTTGCCACACTGCCCACTTTTGGAGGATCTGGGTGACAAATGTCACTTAGGGTAATTGCCATGTACAGAATGTCTTACAGTATGCAGTGTTTCTTATTATATAAACGCTGTTCGTGGCTAAGTGAGGTCGTATGTGTTTACAATTGCAAAAAGGCTAGTTTCAGTTCAGTGCCATGTATGAGTTTTTACAATAGACATCGTTACAAGCTTTACAGGACTGACTGGCAAGTTTACAGGAATTCAGGGTGTGGCTCCTTTAATTTGATATAGATTCAGTGAGTCATTATTTACACTGACTGGCTTTAAATGGGCTTTATGTCTCCAGTTGTAGAGAAGGTTATGGTGGCATCTCATTCTGAAGACATAACAGGGGCATTAGTAGCAGGCAGAACTCTGAGTGAAGAATCCCCACACACATCTCGTACACAGATAAACACAGACCTCCTTCTGTTGGGTGCGTTCTCAACATATAATCTCTACTGGACTTTTTGATGGGCAGTTCATTGTGCACAGACGTCACATACTGCTATTAAAGTAGTCAACATTGTAAATACCCAAAACTTCTCAGGTCTGAAACAAATTAAGGGAGTGAATGCACAGAAACAGGCGTTCCCTAGACGTCTAAACGTCAGTGCAGCAGAGTGCTGGTCATATGAAAGTGTACACCAGTGACACCAGAAGTATGTTGCTAAAGGGATGCATGGTCTTACATTTCACTGTATAATGTTCTTAACCTTTTAAATGCCTACTTGGGTCTGAGAGGGAGATCAGTACACTAAACATTTTTAAAGCATTATACATCAAATAAATTTCTCCTGTGACCTTATATGGAGATGTGGGACACTGTGATCTGCATGGAAGATGAACGAGTCATTTTTGTGTAGTATCGTTTCCTACAACTACGTCAGTGTACTTTATACGCATATTCTTTAGTGGTTTTCTGCTAGCGTGACAGGTGCCCTCACTTGCACTTCAGCTTGTGTAATTTAAAGATTAAATCTAGTGCTCCTATTCAAAAGACATATAAATGTAGATGTAAAGATTATAAGAGATTATGTCAAATTAGCACATCAAAAACTGGGGTGTTTCCAGTCTGCATCAACATGAGAATGAATACACAGGCAAATCTGTCAGAGAGGAGATTACACACCACTTAAACTGAATGTGCGCCCTCTCAGAGAGGAGATTACACGACACTGAAACACACCAGCAGATTCAGGACCTGTCCTGATTCACAGGCCTGTTGTCTCACTGCCTGATTCAGTGCTACCACGCTGCACATAGCCACAGCCCCATGGTACAGCTCCTGACCCCGCCCTCCGGGTCTACGTCCGTCTGTGTAGGGTCCGTTTGTCTCTCACCTGTCCTGAGCCCTCCACCGAGGCTCCCTTCTTCTCTGAGTGGGTGGAGTTCTTGGAGGAGTCCCCGCTCTCATGGAGGAGAAGCTTGCCAGTGCCTCAGAGGAGGCAGCCATTGAGGAGATGGAGACGGAGGAGGTGAGGTGAGGATGTCGCACCTGTGAACAAGACAAGAGACAGAGGAGTAAGAGGAGTCCCTACCCGACTAGGAGGGCTATAGGGCCCCAGGGGCAAATACGTCACACTTGTGTCTTGTTAGTATTAGTGTATTTAAGTGTGAGTGTTGTCCACGTTCCTTGTTTGTCGTTGTCTTTGTTAAGTGTCGCGTACAGTTATACACGTTCCTGTTAGCGCTAAGCGCTGATCTAAAACAAACGGGCTTTCTCACCTCATCATACAGTAGAATGCTTACATCTGCAATTGTCAAAATGTTTATCAACACGTTCATCACAATGCACATATCACTTCTCTCATGTAACCATTCTCAATATCCAATTACCTTCTAACTTTAATCTTTTGTTTTCTGTTTACTAAAAAATAGTAATTTTATAAATACTACATTTTTTATACCTTTTTTATATTATAGTAATTTTTATTCCTATTTACATCTGTACATTTTATACAGAAGTCGCATTGCATGCTAACACAGTACTACTGAGAAGACTCACTTTTGTTCTTCTCTACACTTGTGTGCTGATGAATGACAACGATGAATCTTGAAACTCAAGTGTTGAATGAGAAGAATAACTCAGATTATCCTGGTACGACAAGGCGTTTTGGTCAGCTTCCTTGGATGTCAGCATTTCTACTCTTGTGAAATTTAGCTTACGTGTAAGAACTTAGCAAAGTGAAAAATCACGAGGGAGAAAGGATTAGGGTTGGCAACAAACCGTTATCTGCCCCTTACAAACATTACGCCAGACATGAAAGTGCCTAGTCTTTCATCTAACTCTCTGTGACAGCCGCACAATGGAACACCCCGACCATCAGCGTGCTGAAACTTAATAAGCCAGTGTCATCTTTTTTTGGGTCCTGCTCTGCTCTGTTTGTCTGTATCCGAGCTGAATTCTCATTCCCAGGACGAAGGGATTTATGAATAAAGCTCCTCGCTCCGCTTCTGGAACAAACCCATACATCCGTTTGACTTTTAAGGCCAATGATTTTCTTGGCAACATGCCACATCACTTAGCAAGCCTCCAGACACCAGCCAGAAGGCACCAGGCCCTGGAGGGAATGTGCAAACAACGTGGCTGATTTTGAGAGGTGTTTTCTGAAGTTTATTCTGGTGACAGCAGAGTTTTTTTAAAAGGGCGCTCAAGTGTACATTTAAGGACAAAATTTATATATATATATAAAAAAAACATGAAGGTCAGTATTCGTGAAAAACATTTGAACATATTGGGTTGGCAATTTGTATAGTACCTTTACTCATTCTGGGAAAAATATTTGTTAACCCATCAGTTCAACTTATATTTAACATTTATAAATATACATCATGACAATCTGCAGCTGGTGCCAAATCTAAGGCAAATCTTAAATAGCAGAACACAATATCAAAATATTTATCAGTCACTTATCCCATACAAGCGTTTTTCTAAACTATGTTATCTTTGCAATTGCATTGGCATGTGGACTTTATTTTTCCACTGTCCTGGCCTTGATTTGCATACGAGGAGCCAAAGGTCTAGTAGACACAGGCCTAGCAGACACAGGCCTAGCAGGCAAAGGCCTAACAGGCACAGGTCTAGCAGGCAAAGGCCTAGCAGGCACAGGCCTAGCAGGCAAAGGCCTAGCAGACACAGGCCTAGCAGACACAGGCCTAGCAGGCAAGGACCTAGCAGACACAGGTCTAGCAGACACAGGCCTAGCAGGCACATGTCTAGCAGACACAGGCCTAGCAGGCACAGGCCTAGCAGGCACAGGCCTAGCAGGCACATGTCTAGCAGGCACATGTCTAGCAGGCAAAGACCTAGCAGACACAGGCCTAGCAGACACAGGCCGAGCAGACACAGGCCTAGCAGACACAGGCCTAGCAGACACAGGCCTAGCAGACACAGGCCTAGCAGGCAAAGGCCTAGCAGACACAGGCCGAGCAGACACAGGCCGAGCAGACACAGACCGAGCAGGCACAGACCGAGCAGGCACAGGCCAGCAGGCACAGGTCTAGCAGGCACAGGTCCAGCAGGCAAAGGCCTAGCAGACAAAGGCCTAGCAGGCACAAGCCTAGCAGACACAGGTCTAGCAGACACAGGTCTAGCAGGCACAGGTCTAGCAGGCACAGGTCCAGCAGGCACAGGTCCAGCAGGCACAGGTCCAGCAGGCACAGGCATAGCAGGCACAGGTCCAGCAGGCACAGGCCCAGCAGACACAGGTCTAGCAGACACAGGTCTAGCAGGCAAAGGCCTAGCAGGCAAAGGCCTAGCAGGCACAGGCCTAGCAGGCACAGGCCTAGCAGGCAAAGGCCTAGCAGACACAGGCCTAGCAGACACAGGCCTAGCAGGCAAGGACCTAGCAGACACAGGTCTAGCAGACACAGGCCTAGCAGGCACATGTCTAGCAGGCACAGGCCTAGCAGGCACAGGCCTAGCAGGCAAAGGCCTAGCAGGCAAAGACCTAGCAGTCACAGGTCTAGCAAGCAAAGGCTTAGCGGACACAGGCCTAGCGGACACAGGCCTAGCGGGCACAGGCCTAGCGGACACAGGCCTAGCGGGCACAGGTCTAGCGGACACAGGTCTAGCAGGCACAGGTCTAGCAGGCTTACATGTGTTAAAAGCACTGGGCACATGTTTTCATCCCCAAGCAAATTGTGCACGATGTTTATTCTGATTTGTTCGCGTCTTTGATCTCTCCCATTAATGGCCGATATAGGATATTGGATCAGCACTTAGCATCGGATTGTTCCAAAAGTACTGAATGACCAAAATTCAGGAAATAATAGCTCGTAGAATGCACGGTGAATGCCAGGGGTATTTTAAAGAGAACAGCAGACCCTTGAGTTTCTGAGCCAGTGGTCACAGTGGAGAGCCATCCTTCCATAAGCTTTCTCCCGCAACGCCAACGTTCAGTCTAGCATAATCGTTCACTATTAGCTCTGTTTGTCTTTTTAACTCCGCTGTTGGACTGTGTAGCATGAGAGGTCCTTCAGCTGTGCCTTTGTCTGCTGTTGTCTGTAATGCATAAATTACCTTGGTTACATAAATATTTATATAATGTTACACGAACTGCATCACACATCCATTACAATGAGCTGCGTGACTAATACCTGTGGAGACCACGATTTATTTGTCTGTTCTATGACATATGATGTGTCATATAGGTTCCTTGTGTTCCACTAGTAATTCCATGCTTGGATAAGACTGATGCATGCACATCCCTATTCAAAGTCATACATATCCCTACTGAAAGTCATACACACTTACATCATGAACAGTGACACTCTTCTGTGACGAATAAGAAATGGTGCCAAGCTTGTCACAATACTGTGGTATAAAAAAGAGGCAATGCAATGTTCCTGCCATTTATTATGTATGTGGTGTGTGCTTCACTGGGTTTTAAAGGATAACACTAGATTCGACTTGTCCCCCTGCGCAGAGACTTCTGTCACTCCAACAACCGTGTCTCATTCATTCACGGAGACGAGGCAGACAGAACACGGCAGGGCAACTCGGCACGACGCTCTCACATCCGTGGCCCGGCCTCTCCTCTGATATGGGTGCGTGTGCTTTCCTTTTGCATTAAGAGATCATTCGTGTTTTGGGTAGTGCCTGCGCAAGGACCTGGGAGAGTCCTGGGAAAGACCGGCCCGTGGAAACATGCATTCCAGGCATGGCTGAACGCGATCGCCTGGTTCTGTTTCCTGTCTTTAAGTGCTGGTTGAGTACTAGTTGAGGAATGATTAGGCCTTAGCCACAGCTGGAGGGTGGGAGGATCAAAGAACCGCACTTCAGGTCCAAAAGTATGTTGCTGTTGTCAATTACGGCCATTGTCTCAGTGTGATTTATTCGACCATCACTGCTGTCATTAGAAAGTCTTGTCAATTACGGCCATTGTCTCAGTGTGATTTATTCGACCATCACTGCTGTCATTAGAAAGTCTTGCGTCTTTTAGGCAAACATATGAATGCTATTATTATAAAAATACTTAAAATTCTGATATAATAACAAGGACATTAAACGTCCCCAAACCTTCTGGCAAAAATTTTGGAAGGAGCGTAGGGGTGAGTGACAGACGTCCTATTCTGTAAGATTACATAGGTCAGAAATGTTTTCACAGAGATGATCTACTGCTTCACCAGTAACACATCCACTCTGTCTGGGGAAGGAGGCTGGGATGATCATAGCTCAAAGTGAGAGACGACTGGCTACGGGCCTGGATCATGTCATCTCTGTGACTGTGCCATTACAGCGGCCCCCCGGCCACGGGGCACCATACTTCCAGGGGCCGTCGGGCTCAGAATCTGGCGGAGTCTCTCTGGGAGGAATGCATGCATGAAGCACTGTGATGCTGTATCATGTGTCCAGGAAATTAATGTCAGAGATTGCAGTGGGGAAAAAAGCATGGAAAGAATCAATGTGCCAACTCGATTGACAGCACACCGAACAAATATTCCCATAATTTAATTTTAATCCCTGCTCTGAGCTGGAGTCTGGCCCCTCCAAAAAGACAGAGGTTGAGAAAACAAAGGGATGCTTTGTCAAAGCCAGATCAAGGAGTCAGTGTTGTGATATGTGGAAGAAGAAATGCATACATGACGCGGTGGCCACATATGGGAACATGAGAGCTATAAGCTGTAGTGCCTTTGAGAGACGCAGAGTGAGACTTCACTTCTGGCACAGACAACTAGCCACCTTGAAATGATTACAAAACAGGCCAAATTGCAGAATTCTTAAATACCTTTTATTTACAATGAAACAAATATTTATAGTTAAATTACAACTGGCATGAATTTCACATTCAGAACAAACCATATCGTTCTTGTTCTTTTGTGACCTGTTGTTACAGGCTGAGGCGCCCCATGTGCTGTTGAGGGGCTCCATTTCTCAGTAAGGTGATCTTCCACTGTGTTCTGCATAACAGTGTGGATCTTGGCCCAAAAACATGACTTAAGCATTCTTAATAGGTAATTTGCCTCACCACAACAATATCTCGCCTGCAGCCAGGAAAAATGCTATATTCCCCCTGAGGCTCTTTCCTCAACATGGGAACTGTTCAGAGATGAGCTATGTGCTGTTCTCTTCTCTCACTCCTTTTTGTGCTGCTCTCCACTCTCACTCCTCCATGTGCTGTTCTCCTCTCTCACTCCTACATGTGCTGTTCTCTCTCACTCCTCTGTGCTGTTCTCTCTCACTCCTCTGTTTGGTGTTCTCCTCTCTCACTCCTCTGTGTGCTGTTCTCTCTCACTCCTCTGTGCGCTGTTCTCCTCTCTCACTCCTCTGTGCGCTGTTCTCCTCTCTCACTCCTCTGTGCGCTGTTCTCCTCTCTCACTCCTCTGTGCGCTGTTCTCCTCTCTCACTCCTCTGTGCGCTGTTCTCTCACTCCTCTGTGCGCTGTTCTCTCACTCCTCTGTGTGCTGTTCTCTCACTCCTCTGTGTGCTGTCCTCTCACTCCTCTGTGTGCTGTTCTCTCACTCCTCTGTGTGTTGTTCTCTCACTCCTCTGTGTGTTGTTCTCTCACTCCTCTGTGTGCTGTCCCCTCACTCCTCTGTGTGTTGTTCTCTCACTCCTCTGTGTGCTGTCCCCTCACTCCTCTGTGTGCTGTTCTCTCACTCCTGTGTGCTGTTCTCTCACTCCTCTGTGTGTTGTTCTCTCACTCCTCTGTGTGTTGTTCTCTCACTCCTCTGTGTGCTGTCCCCTCACTCCTCTGTGTGCTGTCCCCTCTCTCCTCTGTGTGCTGTTCTCTCACTCCTCTGTGTGCTGTTCTCCTCTCACTCCTCTGTGTGCTGTTCTCCTCTCACTCCTCTGTGTGCTGTCCCCTCACTCCTCTGTGTGCTGTCCCCTCACTCCTCTGTGTGCTGTTCTCTCACTCCTCTGTGTGCTGTTCTCTCACTCCTCTGTGTGCTGTTCTCCTCTCTCACTCCCTCGTCATGCATACCAGTGAAATGTGGCTCTGATAGGGGAGGCCAACTGGACCAGTGATGTCATCAGAGCAGAGACTCATTTCTGACAACAAGATTAGTTCGTTTGTTGATCGTAAGCTGATTGCTTGTAGATTACACAGCTTATAGTGGAACAAAGCCCTAAAACATAGTACAACTGTGCAAATGCTGTCAAAAAGCAACAGGCAAGCCTCCCTAAATGTACCCACAAAGCCATGCAATCCACCCACAAAGCAGTACTCAGAGTTCTGGGGTCTGCCAAGACAGACAGAATAAGACATGATTAACTTTTTTTTCTGCTCCAACCAACCTTGCATCCCATGTGCAAAACTGTAGGCCTATATGTTGTAATAATGTTGTATATGCACCAAAATTCCAGGTAAAATTCCCATTATGGGAAAAAAACACTTGAATCCCCAAAACCCCATCCCTACCCCCACCCCAGCAGAGCTCATGACCAAGACCTGATAAACAAATGTACACAGCTGTGACTTTCTACAGCCTCTCTACTTTTGAATAGAAACACCTCCATTAAAGTGGTCTACTTGTAGCTTTGCACCTGATGTAAATCAATCAGGATTAATTCCACCCACCATGGTAATAAGCCTTCTCCAGCCTTCTCTTCAAGATCAAACATGACCCTAACATTTTCTGCTGATGGGACCATGCGTGCCAACTCAAAATGAGCATATATGCATCCAAGTTCACTGCTCTGTACAGCTTTATAGCTCTCCTTTTCATGAGCTTACTTTCTTGTGCATAGTCTGTTTACGATTATTCTTCCGATAGGTGTAATGGCTTTTGAAGAACACCCATGAAAGATAATTTTGATAGTTTGGGCTCTTTTGTTATACTCTAAAAGCTCATGTCTTAGTTAAAAGAGCCAGTCACAGGTTCATTGTGCAGGGCCATTCAGAAAGCCCCAGCTGCATATCTGTGGTGGATTGTGTACAATAGGGAAAGATGAGAGAGGTGTAAGGGGTTTGTCACGCATGGTGGCGCGTGGCATTGCTATGGCTATGAGACACGTATCTGCTGGAGCATCAATATGGTGGTCGTGTCTCTCTCTCTGTGTGTGGCCACAGTCTCTTTTCTGTCTTTTACAGATAATACACATGAACAGGGTTGAAAAATCACCACGGAGCCCAAGAAAATGCAGAAGGGAAACAGCCATCTGAAAAAGACTAGAGAGTCCAGGAGAAGCTTCATCTGTCCTGAAGACCCGTAGGCTGGTTCGGGTTATTGGGCTGTCCTGAAGACCCGTAGGCTGGGTGGGTTATTGGTCTGTCCTGAAGACCCGTAGGCTGGGTCGGGTTATTGGTCTGTCCTGAAGACCCGTAGGCTGGGTCGCGTTATTGGTCTGTCCTGAAGACCCGTAGGCTGAGTCGGGTTATTGGTCTGTCCTGAAGACCCGTAGGCTGGGTCGGGTTATTGGTCTGTCCTGAAGACCCGTAGGCTGGGTCGGGTTATTGGTCTGCCCTGAAGATCCGTAGGCTGGGTCGGGTTATTGGTCTGTCCTGAAGACCCGTAGGCTGGGTCGGGTTATTGGTCTGCCCTGAAGATCCGTAGGCTGGGTCGGGTTATTGGTCTGCCCTGAAGACCCGTAGGCTGGGTCGGGTTATTGGTCTGTCCTGAAGACCCGTAGGCTGGGTCGGGTTATTGGTCTGTCCTGAAGACCCGTAGGCTGGGTCGGGTTATTGGTCTGTCCTGAAGACCCGTAGGCTGGGTCGTGTTATTGGTCTGTCCTGAAGACCCGTAGGCTGGGTCGTGTTATTGGTCTGTCCTGAAGACCCGTAGGCTGGGTCGTGTTATTGGTCTGTCCTGAAGACCCGTAGGCTGTGTCGTGTTATTGGTCTGTCCTGAAGACCCGTAGGCTGGGTCGGGTTATTGGTCTGTCCTGAAGACCCGTAGGCTGGGTCGGGTTATTGGTGTGTCCTGAAGATCCGTAGGCTGGGTCGAGTTATTTGTAGGCCTTGTACTACCTTTAAACTGTAGCAATTTGTTCATATTATTCCTAATCAATGATCTCTTCATACACATGTATGTATGCTTGGATTAATTCCCTTATTAGGGATTCTAGTTCACACACACAGACAACAGTCTTATTTTAGGCAGAATTTAGCTTTCACAGCAAATTTCCTCAGCTCATTTAGAAACATTTTCTAATCCTCTATCAGATATAACAAATTATTATGTACTACATCTTGACCCTTCATATTTTTCTCTTACCAATTTCTATATTCTGTAAATATTACCAGGGGTTCACTAAATGAATCCATGACATTATGTAGTCATCACGTGTACTAAAACACATCATCACGAGTATGACGTGTTTTAGTACACGTCATACTCGTGTACTAAAACAGAGAAAGGATCAAAAAGCACTTTCATGTAATTTCCTTGGAACAGTGTGAACTCCTAAACACAACAGCAGGATTTGTGTGTGTGTGTGTGTGTGTGTGTGTGTGTGGTAGTATGGTCTTTGTTTACAAGCCTGACTTAGAAAATATGAATGTAGAATGTATTACCAATATTACCAGTGAGTCATTGTAATATGTGAATAGTCTGGTGAATCGCTCTCTCTCCTTTTCACACGTTTGTAACTGAAGTGCCTTCACGATCCTTTATCATCACAGGCCTTTCTCCACCAGCCATGGCTGGCATCTCAGTCAGCACGGCCAGTGTTGGGATTCCCCGTGCCAACCCCAGCTGGAGTCGTGTAGTATTTCCACATCCTGTGTGTGTTGGCCTGGCAGGGAGACCGAGACCGAGTGAGACTACGAACACGTTGGTACTCCAAAGCACGTGAGACGCAGGAAACGACAGCCACACATCTGCAAGGATCGAGCTTTTACAGGGTGATTTTTTTTTGAGAGGAGGCCAGAGTAAAGCAGAGAGGGAAAAGAAGGATTTGTATAAATAAACTCTGCAGTAAGTAATGGTGTCACACGATTGGCGGAGACCCCCACTGCCTCCTGTCACAACACACGTGATGGCGTATGACCATAACAAGAGCTGGCCTATAAGAAAGGGGAGAATACAGAGACCCCTGATCCCTGTAACGTTATATGAAGCTCGGTTAAACAAGGAAAACTGTAACCAGTTATATTTGAGGTGACTTATATAGCCCTCAAATCTGCTGATCTTTATAGTGCACAAAAATGACGAAAACCATTAAAGTAGCTAAAAAATCTACTTCCATCCGTAATACGAAATCAGATGACAGGAGAAAACATTTGCTACTATTTGTATATTTATAAATACACAAGTATGTATGCATTCCTCACTATGATGCTCGTATATGTTTCCTGTTGGTTGTCTGCGTTTGGGTTTTGGTTGAAATGTTATTTTAACAAGAAACTTTCCCCCCTATTCATGTGGTTGTATTAGTGGTGCCCTCTGCTGGTCATGTAAGGTTCAGGCGATAAACGGAATGAACTTTTATCCAAACGTTTCCCAGATGATAAAGAAAGGCCTCTGAAGTTCTTCTTCAGTGATCATTTCCACTTTCACATGCTTGGCAGAAGACTGAGGGCAAACATCTCCAAACCAGATGAAGAATCCTCAAAAGATTCTTGTATACATCTTCAATGCCTTTAAGGGTATTGTATTAACCCTTTTGTTTCTATAACACTGCAAATGTTTTTGCTGCGGGATTAAAAAAACATTAAATAAAGGATTATAATTATAAATGATTTATAAATGGTTATGTTATCTTAGATGCTCAGTCAACTTGAATGCACACACACACACACACACACACACACATGCAAAGCTGTCATCACTTGAGTGGTAACTTTGGTAACACAAAGAAATCATTCTGTTATATGCTAGCTTTTTCATGTGCTAGTGACGCGGTCCAAATCGCCGAGCTGCTCGCCTTATACGGGCATCCACTGAAGCGTTAAGCCATTAAAAATAATGAGTTGTTTTTATGGGGTTTTTGTTTTTTTGTTTTTTTTTTAGACCCACATTTATGCTTCAGTCAGGCCCCGCCCACAGGCCTCTCAGACACTGCTGACAGGATGTAGAATTACAATGGAAATGGAAAATTTACTAAAACAGCTCGTTCAATGAATAAATCAGTCTTGCAATATTAACAAAAAAAATAATTAATTGAAAGACTTATTAAAAATAAAAATATTTTCTTATGCAAATAATTTTAGACACTCTATAAACACTACCCATCTCTGAAGTGATCTTCCTTTAATATTCCATTCAAACTGCGTATGTTCCAAAAGCATTCAACCCAATGTCCCGTAGCAATGTGCTGAACTCGTTATTGGAAACTTAGGAAACTGGAAGCTGGATGCATGTTTTAAACATCTAAACCAGGCTGTGCCTCCCGCACGACCAATTAATCATGTGTGTTTGAATGAAGCTGCTCACTGGATCCACTGGTCCACTTGATGTTCTCGCATCCTGTGTGATGGCTCCCTTTGGTCCCGGACATTGAGTTTAAAACACACATTCTAAAGCAGTAAATCATATATTTAATCTTAGAGGTATTTGTACTTACACGTCTGCACTTTTCCAGACTCTGAGCGTCAGGGCTCCAGTGCGACTGTCAGCACCGACATCACCCCACGTTGGCCACGGAGTGGTGTCGGTTCTCCAAGCTGGGGTGTTGATGTGTGACCTGCGGTTCTGTCCGGATGTAGAATATGCGCGTGGTGAATGGACCCGTCCTGCACGAGGCTGCGCGTGGTGAATGGACCCGTCCTGCACGAGGCTGCGCGTGGTGAATGGACCCGTCCTGCACGTGTGGCGGCACAACTCCCAGTGAACGCCACCGAAAGTTCCCCGTACACAAACGTGACGCAAATGTGTCATTAAAAATACTGCTTCTTAAGTGGAGATTTGCAGGTATTGCGATATGAATTAACATTATGGCATTATATCTGCCTGTCGATCTGTGCCATTTGATTTGCGTAAAAAAGACTGACAATATGAGAATGTCTTATACACTATCGCCCTCTACTGGTCAGCATGTTCCCTACATGCAGTTGAAGAAATACAAATGACTGAATGTGAATGAACCAACATGTGCAGTAGAGAGCAGCATTGGCCATTCACCAATCAGCCCTTCCGTTCTGACCATGGTCATCTGATACAAGATCCATCACATTGTGATGTATAACTTATTAAAAAAGTCATACATACGCTGTGTGATCTCAGAGCAACACAGTGGGACCATTTGATTTATTATAAAGATTATAAAGTCTTATAAAGAGCCAATAGTGAGTGTGAACAGATACATCCTGAAATAAGGAGATGCAACAAATGAGGGGCTTGGGGGACACATGGTAACTTGTCTTGTTTCAACTGTTCTCAGATCAGTTCTGAAGTCAAGCTCCAATCCCCATGTATTTATCTAGCAAAGGTGGAGAACTTCAGGCTTACATGATGAAGTGAATACGCTTTCAGTATGTGGAAACACACCTCAGCTGGCCTGTGTGGATTTATTGCTGATAACTGAGTTTGATATACTGAGTTAAAATACTCAATAAAACTGGTCCCTAAATATTTGTATAGAGCTATTTGGCCACACTAATGTGAAACTCCCCCATGGAGCAGTGAAGTTCGGAGATTCCTCACTGGTATTAACTCTCAGCAGGGCAGTGATTATCATCTAAAACTCCTGGCTAGATGCTCAGCCACATATGAATGGTGGACTTTCAGACATCATAAAAATGTGTAAATTGTACTATTAAAATGAGCTTTTATTGTGTACTCTGCAGATTTAATGTCCCTCAGAAACACTGTTGAGTATGCCGGGGCATTCGTTCAAGTAGTGTGACTATCGCAGGATATCCGGTGACTTAGTTCAGAGCTGCGTGGCTACAATAATCCAATCTGGATTATAGACCGGTTTTGTCATCATAAGGGATGTGGACTATTAAATAACTAATAATAAGAGACTTAAATGTGGTAACGAAAGAGATCTCTTGTATATTTTTCCATGCATTTAAAATAATTACGTGATAACCTATACATATATGGTCCTGGGTGAGTAATATTTTGCATTTGCATGCTGGTTGAATATTGACAACAGATTATACATGAAATTAAAAGTCATCAATTTTATTGTTCTTTTAAAATCAGAGTTAGTACAGTGGCGTGATCTACAGGACCGATACATCACTTCCATTCCATTGAACATAGCACCAAAAATCAACAAGTTCATTCCAAATCTCTACATAGTGAACACAGACAGGTAAACAAGCCTCAGTGAAACGTCTTTGGATAAAACATGGCCGGTTAGTCACCATAGTACTACTCCCTGGCAACAGGCATGGTTCGAACTTCAAGCATACATATTAAAAATAATTATAGTTCACAATTATAAAACCTAAATTGAATAGTATATGTGTATAAAAATGACAGATGTTTACATTTCTACACATGTCATGGCACACAGTGCATCAAGTAATCCTTACATTTCTGATACAGACCTCATAGCTCAGTTGCCTATAAAAAACAACGATAACCAAAGATTTGTTTGCTACTCACAGGGATTCATTAGACTGGATGAACCGTTCTTTCAGTCTGAAACAAAGCTAAAACATTCGAATGTCTGGATTGTAGTACATGGACCTAAAAGACAAGACTGGTGAGGGTCTAATGGGAGGTCAGGTCGTTGCCAACACATTTCAGACTCCTGCTTTGCACCACTGATAAACTAGAGCTGAATGGGCAGAGTCAACTGGTGCACTTGGTTAACATGGCAACCCCACACTGGTAATCAGGTGTAGCACGAGTCTATTCTCCTAGTGATAATGTGGAGATCTGCATGTAGTGTGTGCTGAGGCCTTGAGAAACATATTTCCAATGACATTCCAGTGTAGAGGAAACAGGAAACAGCACCGTTATGTCCTTAACCAATAAAAAAAAGTTAGTGGTTACTAACACTTTTACATTTAATACCTTTTCTGCAATATATAGTGACACATAATGTTTTGCCATTGGTAGTAGTCATTGTGATAAAGCAATGCACATATCTATATCATTTCAGAATAAATATTGTCAAACATAAATAATAATAAAATACATGTTATGAATAGCCATTGTTGTAAGAGGTAGGGTCAAATTGTTATTATATTACAAGCGAAGCAGCCAGTCTGGCTCTAGGGTACACATGACCTAGCTAACTAACGTCATTTTGGACTGAGTGAACTGATATGACCTGTTTAACAACTGATTGTATAAATGTGTACGATGGCTATTGCCATCAGGTACAGCAAGTTGAGCCAGGCACACACAAATGTAACACACACACACACACACACACACACACACACACACACACACACACACACACACACACACACACACACACACACACACATACAGTATATATCCAAACAATATGACGACAATCATAGTCATGTTTTCTTCACTGAAATGATTCTTATTTTTGCTATAGTTAGTCATTTACATTTCAGGCTACATACATTATAGAGGCAGATTTATGGTGACTTCTGTTCCTCCTGAGATTCACTTCTCAGTAATTGATAGTGTTCATATGTGGCCTTTGAAACAAGGCTGTAATCTGATATCCCAAAAGCAATGTAGCACCAACTCATTCGGACATATTGCAGTTATTACTTTATGACACAATGATAATTAGGATGATCTCAGCATTATGGTTCATTTTAGAAAATGAGCGCAAGTCACTGAGAGATATGATACGCAAGACAGTAACATTCACCAAGAATACAGACAGATGTACATTTTCCCCATCAAGCTATTTGCTGTCGTCAGGTTTTTGTCTTCTTTTTAAATACTACTAATTTAAAAAATTGCAACAGAATTTTATGAAACGTAACTTCTCACCCCCTAGTCAGTGTTATCACATTAGCACCCTGTAGAGCCCGGGGAGCATTTCAGTGGCATTTTAGTGTTTCTTCTGTCATCTAAACATTCCCACGATCATCCAACACTCACTGTTGAAGTCTGGACTGCCCAAATGATCACTGGCTTCACACAGAATGTTAGTCTACAAAAGCACTCAGCCCTTATCACATTACTTCTGCAGCTAGCAAAGGTAATGACAGGATGACGGGAAAACCCTGTTGCCTTTACCGACGCTTTTCTCTTGTTTTGAAAGGTTCAGACTGTTGACTCTGAAGCTGACGAGCTGCGTTATGCAAATACTTTTGTGGTATGTGATGCACCTCCCACATATTAGGACAGGAGAGTCTGCCACTCCCAACACTTTAACCAGACGCTCGTCAGGGAAGCCGGTGTCTGCGTCTCCAGGTGTGACGTGACCCCGTGTCTGGGTGGGGCCCAATCGCGTTTGATAGTGATTACTGACCTCCAGGCATCTGGGTGCTCAGTGAAGGCAGTGTGAGTTCTCCAGGCTCCAGCAACCTAAGTGTTTTTGGAGGGAAACCTGAGCCGTGGTTTACTGCAGTTGCCAAAGACAGACGGCGGTGGAGAGTGGATCGAACCCTAAACTGAAGCGTGAGTGCCAGGATGCTTTCTCCTTTAGACGGGGGGGGGGGGGGGGGGGGGGGGTCAGCGGCGCGACGGGCGGACGTTCGCGCTCTCCGCTTGACCCGATTCGACGGGCCTCTTTCACTGGACTTGGACGAGGAGTCCGGCTTGAGGGTGCGGCACACACTTCCCGCAGAACCCCCCGCAGCGGCCGTAGATCCGCGCCCTATCCTGAGGGGTCACAGGTCGCGGGGGTGAAACGAGGGCGCAAACAGAGAGCCACACAGTGCCATTACAGTCAGTAAAAATAAAATGATTGACTGAGTAAAGTACACATACATATGAAGTGAAATGTGAACAGTGAATGTGAATCAATTTCAGCTCCAGATTTAATCATATTTACTGATTTAATGCATTTACATGCAGTTACAGAACAATGTGATCTAATACAATCCCAGGGAGAGCTCAAATAAATCCAAGCAAACCTTTTGATATGGTATTTTAGTTCATTCATTTTGTGAAGTTAACAGTAAAACACTGGGCTCTACTGGCCACATGCATGTGCAGACATAAAGCATCACAGTGCAGGCGTGTGTGTGCACGTGGCCACAAGGCTATGCTATTTTCATGACCAGGGCAGTGTTGCTAGGCACAGTAGCAATATCCAATCACATTACTCCTCTCATTCCCTTAATGAGTGATGTAGTGCAGTGACAATTTCGTCATGGTAGCAAAAATGCAGAAATTGCAGTGCAAACAAAAATTCACGGAAAAGGACAAAGACGTAGTTGCTAAGGAAGAGCAGGGTTACCGTGACAAAATATACGGCAGTTGAAACATCACTGTTATTGTGATGTGAATAAAATACGTATGTGACTGAAATAACTGATTATTTAGAATTGTCTGATTCCCATTTAATATAATACAATAGTTTTTTTCCACGCAGACACATTTATTTCTGTCCACCAAATGAACAAGTGTGTGTGCTGCCTACAAAATGAGTGAAACACAACATTAGGTGGTATCAATATCAGGATTCATTCTCCTTACCTCTGATCGATGCACTTTGATGGAGACATAGTTGCCATGGGAGACCCATTTAGTTGACTCAGCGACTGTCAGTCCTGTTCCGATGAGATTGATGCTGAACTGACCCTAACAAACCGAACAAGTGCTTCAAATCTCTCGCTATAACGGCACCAAACAGGAGAAGCAGTTCCCAGATCAGTGGCTGGCCTTAAGAGTTCCTACCTGTGGGCATCTGGCAGCACTGTAACAGTCTCCAGCGGTGGCAAAAGGAACCGGCTGGCCGAGAAGCGTGTGAGAGAACTTCACGTCTGTGGCTGCAGGAAACAACAGACGACACCACACGTAAACACGCTGGATTAGACCCGCAGAGCGCACTGTGGACAACACGGCAAATCGTTTTCAGGAAACGGAGTCCCTCTCAGAAACTCGGACTCCTCTCTCTCTCTTTCCTCTCCTCTCTCTCTCTTTCCTCTCTCTCTCTCTGTCTGGAGAGGGCAGCAGTTCTGGACCTGCCCCCACAAACACCACTGACGTCCCAACACACTCCTCTATCTTGGTGGATATGCCAAACAGCGTCGTCAAACCCGTGGCGCGATCGAGAGGCACATCTGTGTTTAGAGTGCGAGGGATGCAGTGTAGAGAGGCGGCTTCGTTCGGTCTCACGCAGGGTCACGCCAACGTCACGCTGGGTGAAGGGTCATGCCAGGGTCACTCACTGATGATGCGCATGGTGCTGAGGTCCAGCCTCACTCTGTGGTACAGGGTGTAGCCCACGGCAGGGTAGTCGTTCCTGCAGGCACAGTCCTGACGCCTGCTGCCGTTATACGGACACTCGAAGGGATTGTTCAGCCTGGCATTAGAAAACCCAAAATAACCCCATATAGTTCATCTTCGAGATTTGAGTTCGTTTACATTGACTCCACCAGTCAGTTAGCCATTTTTAATGTTTAATTTCAATGTTGGTAGCTAACTGATTAATGTAGAAGCATTAGCCTTGACATTTAACACTATAGAGATGATTAGCCGAGTGGCTAAAATGAGAGAATAATGAATTGAGGCTCACCTGTATCCATACACCTCTGAGTAGTTGTCAGTTGGGCCACTATGTAGAGTCACATACTCCTTGGGAAAGTTGGTCTGCATTTCTGCACAGTAAATCTGAAGAACCTTTGACTGAACCCTGAGGTAATGTTCGCCATCTTTTCTAATGCCTTCTCTCAACTGCAGCTCCCTGCATGTGGGGAACAATTCGCCTGAAACAAACAAATCACCTAAAAGTCAACTATAAGAGGACTTGGAGGTTTTGGTAATGAAGATACTCTCACTGAAGGTCACGCAAGCCAATTTAGCACAAAAAAAATAATAATCCTATTGATTTTTTTATGCCCCCCAAATGTTTATTTCCATATGGATTGAGACAAATGTTTGTGGGTTTTCTGGTTGGCTGTTGACTGTTGAACTCTAATACCTGAGCACAGCACTGCAATTTCACATAAGCCTGACTTGGCAAGAAAATGTGACAGCACAACCCTCAAGCTCACAAAGTGCAAACCTTGGCAGACGGCCTGTGGTGAGGTCAACACTGGGCCCCATTGGACAGCCTGAGCCCCACCAATCACAAACCTTGCATCAACAGGTTTTAAAAGGTTCCCTTGACAGCAGTGGTCTGGGTATTTATCACTTCAAAGATAAATGGATTTAAGTGGGGTTGAAAGTCAAGGTCTCCACTCCAAATTCTTAAGGAAAAAAATCATTCAAAACAGAATCAGGTCATGGCTTGGCTTCCAAGCACTGACCATTTAACATCACTATAGAGTATGTTTGTATGTGTAGCTGCCACGGGCAAGACAACCGAAGAAGAACCATGTGAAGAACCTGCTCTCTGGTGCTTATTAGTTCATTTAGTTAAAAAATACTAAGGTCAGAAGTTTCAAATGTCACATTTAAAAAGCTTAGAAAAATGGAATCTGCCCCATTCTGATACTAAGGTGAACGCTCGGATTTCAGACATTGGTCTGAAGTCACCAGAGCTGAAGATTAGACAGTGACTTCACCTCTGTTTACTTTTGCTGAGACCCTCGGCAGTTACTGGGACTTACACTGTCTCTGTCTGCAGGTTGCGCGGGACTCAGGCCGGCTGGACAGAGGGCAGTTTTTGGAGGGAAGGTGATCAGTGGTGAGACATTCTACCCTTCTCTCCATCACCCCCGCACCACACGTCTGAGAACACTGAGGACCACACACACAAACACAAGCGTGAAAAATTTATAATGATTTCCTCAATGCACAGACACAGTACACTAACACTGGCACTTACACTCTTCATTAAAATACAAAACAGCAAGAGATGAGATGACTGATGAAGGAGCAAATGGACAAACACACACACACACACACACACACACACACACACACAAAGACACACACACAAAGACACACACACAAGGACACACACACACACACACACCTTGCTCCATGGTCCCACTTTCCAGTATCCGGGCAGCGGGCACTCGGGGAGCTGGCATGGCCTGGTGTTGTCTGGGGGAGGGTGTGGGCACTCAGAGGCCAAGGCCTGTCTGTAAGACTCGGCTGCAAACGTCTTCTGGTCTCGGGCAGAGCACAACACTGCCCTCTGCTGGGAGCCTAAACCACAGCTCACAGAACACTGAACACACAGTGGGTCTTTCTCAATACCTGGTGATCTCTCTACATTTTATGTAACAAAACATGTTTTTGTATGGTAAATTCTAACTAATTTAGTTCAGTGCAGGAACACATTGCCAGAGTGTAACATAACATAAAATCATACTGAAGGAATCATAAGTGTAATAAAAAAATGTAATAGTAACATTAAATTAACACTATTAATGAAGATATGTAACCTGTGTCCACGCTGCAGTTACCCAGACGAACCGACAGGGGGCGCTGGAGCAGGGCTGATAAAGGACAGGTCTGGATAAAGGGCTGCACAGGGTCTGTGAGACAGGGTTCATCCTCTCATCCACACAAAGGACCTCCCTATGTTTTATGCCCTCTCCACATGTAGCATTACACTGCAGACACACACATACAGAAAATATGTCGAGTTCAGAGAGCTGCAGCATAATGCTGAAGAATTATTCATGGGGATGTGTGTGTGTGTGTGTGTGTGTGTGTGTGTGTGTGTGTGAGTGTGTTGACTGTAATAGCTCATATTTGTCTGTAAGGTCATTGGGTTTAAGAATTGCTGAGTGTTGTCATTAAAGGATGTTAGTGCACACACACACACACACACACACACACACACACACACACACACACACACACACACACACACACACACACACACACGTACACACATTTTACATTTCATTGCATGTCAGTCCCAGGGGGCTGAAATACGAACACTGATCAGACGTGTCATGTCCTTTCACTTCCAGAGGGGGCAGTGTTGTGCTGCTATGAAAATGCCTCCAGCTCTAATGTATGTTAATTAACAGAGGAGACCTGGGCAACGTCACATCACTAAAAAGGCAAAAACAATACGTAATGTGGGAAATACTAAAGGAGTCCTGCAGTAACAGACTGGCTGGGGCTGCATCTTTATGTGAAGGGCACATAAGGGTTCGAGGTCTGTCCTCTCCAAAGTGGCTCTTAGATGAAAGCAAGAGGATGAGAAGAAAGGGGGATGGGTGGAATGATATCACTGAGTAAGGGAGAGAGAGAGAGAGATTGGGATCAGGGTACCAAGTCCTGTGATGTATCATCAGATGGTGATGTTATCATTCAAACCCTCAGCGTGGTTTAAGAGAGCACTGGCCTGTCTCTGCAGGAGGAGGCTGTATCTCCTCTCCCCTCTCCTCCTCTCTTCTCTCTTCCTCTACTCCTCTCCTCTGCCCTCCTTTCCCCTCCTCTCCTCACTTCCTCCGCTCCTCCCCTCCCCCCTAACACCTGCTCATCTTTCTGATCCTCATATACCTCCCCACCCCTTTCTTTCCTTCCATCCTTCCTTCTTTCCTTCCTTCCTTCCATCCTTGCCTCCCTCCCTCTCATTTTCTCTTCCCTTTCTTGTTTATTACATTTTCTACCATTTTAACCTCATGCTCTCCCCTTTGCTCACAGCAGGAGCGTTTGAGTAAATATCCCACAATTCCTTCGAGGCTCATCAGATCTCTTCCACACAGCGATGGCATGTCCCTCGTTAATAACATGACTATGCACAGGATTGTAGTCTGCCTATTAATGAAGAAACAGCAGTTCATTCATAACAATAAAATCTAATTGCTGTCTACAATCCCTGCAGCCCATGCATGAAGGCCTGACGTGCAGTATGTATGTTTATTGAAGATGATGGCTGATGTCCACTAAACACTGGGAAGTGTGTGGGCTTGTTCAGCTACTTTGAAGCTACATTTGAAGTTCAGTGAAGCATCAAAAAGAGCCACAGAGCAAGAGATGTGCCCCACCCTAGTGCTCCATCTATGTGCCCCCCCCACCCTAGTGCTCCATCTATGTGGCCCCCCCCCCCCCCCCCCCCCCACCCTAGTGCTCCATCTAGGTGCCCCCCCCCCCCCTTCCCTATGTGCTCCACCCATATGACTCCAGCCAAATGGCAAACCCGAGGGTACCGGTCCAATGATGCTCAGAGACGGAGCGCTAATGAGTGTCAAGACAAATCCCACAAATGCGAGTTAATAGGAAAGACCTAATAATTCAATAATGTAAATGTAAAATGTAATTCAGAAACAGCCCACAGTGCAAAAAAAAATAATAATTTGGTAGTTAGGTTAGACATAGGGTTAGGGTTGGTGTTGGGGTTGGTGTTAGGGTTTGGGTTGGTGTTGGTGTTTGGGTTGGGGTTGGTGTTGGGGTTAGGGTTGGTGTTAGGCAGCCTGTTCCAGTGGTAACAGCGCAGGTGAAGACCTACCTCCTGCCACTCGCCACCCGACCAGGTGTAGTGAGGGCAGTCTGGGAGAGAACAGGCCTGTAGGTCCCGGGGCCGCATGGCGCCCTCACACATGTCCGCCCGCACACGGCCCTGACCCCTACACCTGCAGTACACCTCTCGAGTCTGCACCCCCACGCCACAGGTGGCCGAGCACTGGTAGTGCACGTGAGAACACACACACACACACACACACACACACACACACACACACACACACACACACACACACACACACACACACACACACACACATACACACACACATCACAATTTTGAGGGAAATCACATATTATAAATGTGCACCATATTTTTTTCATCTGTATATAAATATAAATATTTTACATCTCTTTGCTTGTCAGCCCCAGGGGGCTGAAATATGGACCCTGTGTCCCCGTCCGTATTCAACATAATTTCTGCTTTTAAATCACAGAAGCACTAAAACGTCAATCCAGAACATTCTGTTCTGATTAGCCTTCAGCAAAAGCGTCACACACAGTTGTGTCTCGGCACTTCCGAGGCAAACACAGAACTGTTGCTGTCAAACTTTGTTTGTACCGTCTGCGCGATGCCATATGCCATAATCCTATCGAGGGAGCAGATCTCTTTGAAGGTCCCACTGTCGCACGTGAACCTGCACCAGCAGCTCCGTCTACCTGCTCCCTTTGTTCGCCGCCCCTTCAGCACACGTGCGAAAGATCAAAGAGGAGCAAAACCGCACTTGGGCTTTTTTGGTTTCACCGCCACATCGTGGCCCAAGAACAAGCACACATGCACTTTGTGGTAAAAGACTTCGTTTAGAAGCGAAACAAAGGACGTCGGCTGAAAGTTGAATCTTGATTCTGCGTCTGATCACAGGTATGAGGACCAGAAAAAAGCCTGCAAGCAGGTATAGCAGGTATAGCAGGTATAGCAGGTATAGCAGGCACACGGACGATTCTGTCATGCGAGTGCTAATGCAGTGGTTCTTGAATTTTCATCTTTCCCTCTGTGTGTTCATCTGCGTTCACTCTACATTAATATGATAACTTTGTGTTCTAGTTGCTCAGGAAATTTGTTTTTTTAAGCTTTAGATGTCTGTGCCTAGCATCAGTGGATGACATACGGACAATTATGCCAATCCTCAAATGTCATGGTGCATTACTGGCTTCAAGTAGAGGGTTTCCTGAAGTACATTCCCACAAACCCCCTTGGCAGGCGCACACACACACACATACAATGATATTCCCAAGGGCACCCTAGTGGACGTGCGCTAACCACACTCTATTACCCCCTCTAAACCAAGCTCCCCCGGGGGACCACGGCCAGTCGAGAAGTTGCTGAAGACCTGGAAGGTGACCGCTGAGGTTTCTACAGTTGTCACAGGCATGAATGTTAAGATATAAAACATGTCTCTATGCTCTAGTTGTGGATTTCATGGTTTATGGTGGTATGTGAAAGAGGATGATTGCTTCCAGACCCCGGTGGGAAAGATGGAGGAGTGGCTTCCTTACTCAGAGGAGAAAGGCTTGGCCCCAGTGGGCCTGGGGGAGTGACAACTTGCCTCCACTGAACCAATGAGATTTCATGGTTCTTCTGAAAGGGCGGGGATTATCTTCATCTTAAATAGGATGCCAGTGCTGCTGCATACTCTAACCTGTTCATGTAACCAGTTCCAGACGAGACTCTCTCTCTGTTTATATCTGGCCTCAGGTTGAACTCACAGACCAAGAGAAATTACCCCTTGGGACACCATTTGATTTACCCACATACACATACACACTTCATTTCTTTCTGTAGAACATAGCATGACGGATTGCAAGAGACATGTTAAGAGTAGATTATTCCTGGTGGTTGGTGATAAATTGGGGATTGTCTTTGTTTGTACCTCTCCAGCTGTGTGGATGCATGTGTGTGTCCAGCCTTGAAGTGACAGTATGTTCTAAACGTGTGTAACCCAGTACGGATTTCAGGATTCTAGTAGACACATCAAGAGTGTGGTTGGCTCCACCAAGACTGTAACCTTCTCTTTTCCCTCTCTCTCTCTCTCTCTCCCTCTTTCTGTCTCTCTCTCTCTCTCTCTCTCTCTCTCTCTCTCTCTCTCACACACACACACACACACACACACACACACACACACACACACACACACACACACACACACACACAGAGTTACCTCTTAACTAAATTCAAGTGCATGTACAGATTCCCTGCTGAGATTCCTTCAATCAAAAGTGACCTTAAAGTGGGTCCATGTGTGTGGGTTTGTATTTTCAAGTTTGATTATTCCCCATTCTTTGCAACTGAGCTCTTTTTCAAACAACAGCATCCATGCAGGGTCCCATCTATTCAGAGATTTAAAGGATCGTATCTATAGGCATCTAATGCTTTGGTATGTTGTAATTGTAGATCTGGTATCATATCACGCACATGCATGAAAGGCCAAAGACTTTGTCATTGTGCTGTAGTGCGCTCGGCCGTTTTAGGTGTGATGTGGTACCTACCGCTCTCCACCTCCCGGTCCTCCAGCTGGGACAGGGTCCCGCCCGGCAGGACTTCAGGCTCTTGGGCCGGGGCAGGTGAGCACAGTGTTCCTCCGTCACCTCCGTCTGGTTGTGGTAGACACACGTGAGCTCCCTCTGCTTGCTCCCCTTTCCACAGGTCACGGAGCACTGAGGAGGAGAACACAGGTGTGAGTCTCAGGGAGAACAAGAAACACCCACAATGGGAAGGTTAGACCTTCACTTTCAGCACACTGGTCCTAAATAGCCCAAAAGAAAACACATTTGGAAATAACAAACACTTCAGAACACTTAGAATGAAAACGTGGCGTTCATCACAAGACATTTACACTGACAATATCAACACCCAGAACTTTCTTTCTAGTTACCTTATACTTAGACTGATTGTGTGATTTGTTTGTGACTTGTGTGTTCATCTGTATAATTTGTTTCTGTGTAATTTGTGTGTTAACGGGCCGCCCAATGGAGGATGGGTTCCTTGAGTCTTGGTCCTCCCAAGGTTTCTTCCTAATCCCCACCATCTAGGGAGTTTTTCCTTGCCACTGTCGCCTTTGGCTTGCTCATTAGGGATTTGGACCCATAGTATTGTTAACCTTGTAAATCCTGTAAAGCGCTTTGTGACAACATGTGTTGTGAAAAGAGCTATACAAATATATTTGATTTGAGCTAGGAAATAACAGGAAGTCACACCTCACTCTAGTTCGTATGCACAATAACATTCCTCCAGACTCTCACAAACACAGACCGGCTACATTTTGTTTCGGCTGTGCTGCCGGTCGCCCTGTCCAGCGCTATCATGCAGCAGGGAGATGCAGGCATGGCATCATTCCCTTCCCCAGGTAGCCTCCTCTTCCTCATCTTCCTCATCTTCAGCAGCACGAGCGTTCCAGCCAGCACGGAGCGGGAACGCCAGGCGTGCACACGAGGACGTACGGGGGAGGTAAGGCGGAGGGAGGTCTTAAAAACCTCAGTGCAGACAGTCATCTGGTTTTAATAAACACAGCTCAAACACAGGAGGAAATCTTCTCAGAAAAACCTAAAGAGGCCATGCCGTGCCAGGAAAAGCCTGGGGCCTTCTCCCTGACCCTGTAAATGAAGACGCCCATAAAGCCCAGTTAGACCCGGTTATCTGTTTCATACTCATTAACATGGATCCAGAGGAACCCAAATTTATATAATTATTATATAATGCTTTCAAATTTCTTATAATAATGTTTTTGTCTAGGATACATAATACCAATTTCAAGTATTTTCATCTCTCTAGTAGTTCTCTAGTAGCAAACTGTAGCATGAGATTAATAGGAAATGGGCAAAATATTAAATATTTACAGTACAATTAGAAGTGAAAATCGACATAATCTAGTAAAGATGTGGATTTTCAATTGAAAATGTTGGTGTTTCAGAGGATTATGGAGAGAGGACACTAAACTAATGTTTGTGAGCAGGCTGGTTGAACACTCACCTTCAACCACAACGGTACCCATTAAACCTCCTAAAGTATCTCTCACACGTACACACACACCTAACACATCACCGTACGCAAAACATGGCAATTACAGAAGCATGTTAAACACAGTGCTTGACTTTACTGACAAAGGGACATCAAAGTGTAGCACTTAACGTGATCTCTGGACATGAAGGTAGACGGAGCCTCCTGCTCTTCTCAACATAGGCACACACCAGCACTGAAGCCAGCACTCCCATGAGGGCATGGGGCCAGAGGGGGGGCGGGGCTAGGAGTGTAGGCCCCTCCTCACTGCTGTAGCACAGTGAAAGAGGAGAAGGGCTCAACAGAGAGGAGAAAAGGCAGAAATCCCAGCCGTAGTAGTGGTAGTGTGCGAGCGTGCGAGCGGTACCCGCACGGACGGCTGTGTGGCGAGCGAGCTGCTCTGCTGTTCATCCAGATCAGAACCTCACACACTAATGACAGGAAGCGGCACAGAGAACTGGCACAGAGAACTGGCACAGAGAACTGGCACGGACCGTGGCCAGACAGCCTGGGACCCGCCTTAGCTGCCCGTAAGGTAGGTGAGAGTCAGATATAGAGAAGCAGAAGTGTTTAGAGTCCTCCAGGACAGCCACTGATAGCCACACATAGCTACTAATACACCTACTGAAGTACTACGAGAGACAAGATTATAGTAGACTGGCATTTTGAACAAAAGATTAAGAGGGCTGCTAAACTTGAAAAGGTCTTTGATGAAAGGTATGAAGCTTTTCTGGGTTTTTTATGGTAGAGATTCCAGATGTAAATATATGTTGCTGTATATTGAAGTAAGACAACTTGGTCAAGAAAGTCTCCTGGTCCTCTCTTTTATCATTTCATGAATCATTTAAGGAAAAATGTATTTTCTAAAAGATATTGTAGAGCCTTACATATTCTTACAGATTCAAAATAGAAAATCCATGACTGAGGCCAATATTGTAATCAAACCAGTCTGTTTATTTAGGTACTTTAGGAAATCCATATGCCGCCCATTCTAAATGAGTTAAGCTTAGTGTAAGCTGATGGGACTAAACAAAAGAAGGAAGAAGGAACATCTGATTATCTGAATGTGAACTGCTAGGAGTGAGTCCTCTAACAATGAGAAGGTGTTTGTGGTTCTCTTCGTGGAAGGGCACTTGCATACACTATGATAATGATGATGATGATGATGATGATGATGATACATTTGTGCTGTTGATCATCACTGGTGCCACGGCAAGCACCAAGGGAAATCAAGGGAATGGCAGTTTGTTTCATTAGAGCAGAGCAAAATATTTTTTACTTCCTCATATTAAAATTCTCGCATTCAAATCGATGCGAGAACACAGAGCATCCGTTTTCTAAAAGGAAAGACAGAAAGCTTATTGAAGATATATTAATCTTAGCCAAGGTCATACGTAAGAAGGAGTTGACACTGAGGTTCAGTATTGGACAGATACAGGGGCGCAGATGGCACTGGGGACGGGGGGGACATGTCCCCTCCAGATTTATATTGACCCCATCCGAAATCTAGCATCTACAAGCATAAACGTATATATTGTACAGCTTGGTCCCCCTCACTTCAGAATTTCCATCTGCGCCGATGGACAGATATAACAAATAATCACTGAGGTACATGGGGGGGGGGCAGATGTTCTTAAATCACCCCATCTGGCTCTCTGCAAGCTGGTGAAGTTATCAGTGCCTGAATCAGGCCGCCATCCTGGTTCTAAGCTATGTAGAATGAATTCTCTATTATATTCCTCAGATGCTGAACAAGTTCAACATATACTGCATGTATAAGACAATACTGGAGAGCAAATACAAAAATATATATGACTATACACTAAAACTGTAGACTGTATACAAGAATGTGTATTATGTGAGAGGATATGTGCAGAAGAGACTGTGGACCTATACAGACAAATCTGTCACATGCTGTGTTTCTATATCAAAGTCTTCTTTTGCAGGAAAATCAAAACCACACGCCAAATTAGAAGCAATCAACATGGCAACAGCTGGGACGAATCGTGTCATTGGTGTCAGGGTGTTAGTGACAGCTTCATAGATCACACTTGAATAAAGCATCGCTGGGAACAGAAGTTATGTCTTAGAAACTGTATGTGTTACATTCCATTTGAAAGGAAGAGAGAAGTGTTATGAAAAAATGCATGAAAGCTAGACCATAATTCACAATGTATGTGTGAAGGATTGCTGCCATATTATTTCATGAACATATTAGAGACTGGTGGTTGAGACAAATGTGAGATTTTGATAGACTGACTGAATGAAGTATGCCCTGCACGGACAGCCTGAAAATGTTTATGAAAGTGGCAAAAATAGCTATTTTTTACACAGCTTTTCCTCAGAAAAAAATCTATTTACTCAAATAAAGGCTGGTAAATCCCGGGCGCTGGACATTCTCCACATTGTTGTCTACAACAACACCACCCTCCCAAGATAAACTTGGCAGTTATGTCATCACCACAAACAAGTAACATTTTAACAGGTAACATAACAACAGGTACCTTCAAAAGCCGAGTTGGAACACATTTCCAACTTTAAACCTAACTTTAGAGGGGCCTTTATGTTAAACTGAGCTTATAATGATTGAGAAAGAGACTTTGTGTTGAATAGACAATCTAAATGATTAATAAGTGTAAAATTTGACAATTCTTTGTCCTCAGAGACAAGTAAACTCAGTTTTCACAAAGATTTACAGAACTGTAAATGAAGTGTGACAATGTAATCCATGTCTCCTGCATATATGAAGGATATGACATACAGACAACTCCCAGCTGCCCTCAGTTTACCTACCCTGAGGTCCTGAGGTATGTTTGTTCCTAGAAGTCAAGATGGGAACAAGATGTATATACAACCCTGTGGTTTCTCTACTGATAGCATTTGTGTTAGGTAAAGTTTTCTAGGGTCCTGGTTTTTCTCATCCATCAGAGCAACAGGTCAGCTTTTCCCCCCAAAGCGTCTATCTGAGAATCTTAGGGTTGTGTTGGACGGGTTTGCTGGAGATCACCACCTGCTCCATGTGTATGTCATTAAAACATTCCTCCAAGCTGAGCGTCCGCTGTTTACGCCGCCTCGTTTTACTGACACGTTCCAGCTCTGCTGTAGCACAGTGCTGCGTGGGCCGAGGCACGTTCTCTCACCTCTGACTTCTTCAGAGAACATGAAGGTGGAGCCTTTAGAGGTCCCAACGTGGTCTGTGACTTTAATGACCTGAGACACGGGTAGCTGTTCATTTTGTTGGAATTAAATTAAAACATATGTACTGCATACTGAGTTTAAGTGCATATATTTTCAATAATATTGCCTGCCTGACGGTAATGCCTAACAATTACAAATGAAACGAACTGAAAAAAAATGCTATTAATTGCTGTCAACTGTTAAACCTCTAAGATAACTGTTAGCCACAGTGCTAGCACAGCTAGTGGTGCTCCAGGTTTCAACACAAGAGGCCTGTTGACCTCACATGTATGACAGAAGTGTTATTAATTGCTTTAACATGTGGGTTGATGATGTGAGTGGAAGACTGCATCGCTGATATTGCCTAATTATACACAGAAACAGGTTTGGATGCACAAGTCCGACAAGCACGTCGACAGACACGTAGGTATTTCCTCCCCATGTGTGCGCCAGCAGCGATCACTCCACACGGCCCGAGCAGAACCCGACCAGACGCGTGAGAGCTGGGCAGCACATGCACACAGAGGCTAAAGGGTCCACATATAAACAACACATAAACACCTAAAGGGTCTACATATAAAATACACAAACACCTATGCAAGGAAGAGTTGTAAACACAACCTTGCCTACAGTAAGTTGTCAACTTTAAATATTTCCAGGAGATCCAAAGAAGAAACTTATTAATTCAATGCAAGCTTTTAAAAATGCACTATTATTTTAAATTTGATACAATGCTTACAGTTTTGGAATAAATCCCTCTTGTTTTATTTTACCTCAGAATGCTAATTAGCCAGTGTGAAATGCATTAAATGTGGTGCTGACTGAGATGTTGTGTGCTAGTCCACTGAGGTACACAGGAGCAATGTCCTTCACACAGGAGGAGAGGATCTCGGTGTTTCAAACAAGCGTGAGTGGGTTTCAACAGTGCATAGACAAACCATGAATTGGAAGTTCACCGTTTCAAGAGCACAAAGAAATACCAAAGTCCAGGTTTATTTGATTGAACACACCGGATGACCATCTTAAATCCTAATCTCGTTCAATATAGTCCTATTCTACTCAAGCATAGAACTGCCATAGAAAGTTGGCCAAATGTTTTATCACACAGCAAGACAATTTTGACCCCTCTAAGCCTGATTGACGGGTACATCTTTCATGGTAAAGATTTAAAGATCTTTAAACTCTTCAAAATTACACTTGCAAGACTACAGAGAACATCCAAAAGAGGAGATGCTAAACATTTGAGGACGTTTTGCATTCCACTGCATGTATACAGAGTGCAACAGCTCAATTCATGTAGTTACATGTATTTTGTGTCTTTTACTAATGCAACCTGAAGTTTAAGCTCATCTGTAATTATTTTTAATAACGGGAGGGGATACAAAACAGGGCCCATACTATAGTGCATGCAGTATTTTATACCTCACTAAAAATGATTTGCTGTAATGGATTGCTGCCTGTTTTCATTTATACTTGTTCAACAGTTTGTGGGGGCGCAATTCTGTCCTCATAGTCTTCTAACTTAAAATAAGAATCCATGACACATGATCATAATGAACTATTACTAGCCTTATGGTAAGTTTAAGTGTTGCAAAATGAAACATTGGTATTATATAGAGAGAGACGACAACATATTTTTACTGCAGCATTAACTGGTTCTGCAAAACGACTTGAGCAAAAAGGCATGAGCCAGTTTATCCGACTTAGTTTGCCTTTAATCCAATGCCAGAAAGATACTAAAGATTAAAGTAAGTTATGCTATGTTGTTACAAACCAGCCACAGTCACCAATGGAACCTCAGCCTGACCTTTTCCTCAAGGTAAGTCTTAAATGATAAACATCCCACTTTTAGTAGGACAGTCACTGGTGGACAGAATCCTAACTCAAAAGCACAAGAGTCTATTTCTTAGAACTACTGTTATACAGGATTGGATTACTAAAAGTGCACAATGCCTAAATGTGATCATTTTAGATGTTAGATTGAAATTATAATTATTTACTATTTTACAAATAGTTTTATAGTGACCACATATAGTTTAGCTCTATAATCAGTCACGGCCTGCTGGTTAGGGAATTGCTCTTGTGACTGGAAGGTCGTTGGTTCGATTCCCAGACTTGAGGCCATGACTGAGGTGCCCCTGAGCAAGGCCCTTAACCCTCGATTGCTCACTTGTATAAAAAAATCAGGTCAAAATGTAAATCGCTCTGGATAAGGGCGTCTGCCAAATGCTGTAAATGTAAATATAATAAAGCTATTCATAATTATTTTTGATAAAGACCATTTCTATAATTGACTGGAATGCAGCTGAACTGCAAGAGCATGTCGACCTCCGGCCGAGGTAGAGATGTCTACATGGTGACTGCTAATAAACCCACCACACCCTTAACTGAAGGTACTGAAAGTGTCATCAGACATGGCAAACCTGCACCTCCACACTGGCATAGCCACACGAGAACCTTACACTACTGAAAACCTGTCTATATGTGACTGAAAACTTGTCTTACACTACTGAAAACCTGTCTATATGCGACTGAGAACCTGTCTTACACTACTGAAAACCTGTCTATATGCGACTGAGAACCTGTCTTACACTACTGAAAACCTGTCTATATGCGACTGAGAACCTGTCTTACACTACTGAAAACCTGTCTATATGCGACTGAGAACTTGTCTTACACTACTGAAAACATGTCTATATGCGACTGAGAACCTGTCTTACACTACTGAGAACCTGTCTATATGCGACTGAGAACCTGTCTTACACTACTGAAAACCTGTCTATATGCGACTGAGAACCTGTCTTACACTACTGAGAACCTGTCTATATGCGACTGAGAACTTGTCTTACACTACTGAAAACCTGTCTATATGCGACTGAGAACCTGTCTTACACTACTGAGAACCTGTCTATATGCGACTGAGAACTTGTCTTACACTACTGAAAACCTGTCTATATGCGACTGAGAACCTGTCTTACACTACTGAGAACCTGTCTATATGCGACTGAGAACTTGTCTTACACTACTGAAAACCTGTCTATATGTGACTGAGAACCTGTCTTACACTACTGAAAACCTGTCTATATGCGACTGAGAACCTGTCTTACACTACTGAAAACCTGTCTATATGCGACTGAGAACCTGTCTTACACTACTCATAAATACTAGCATTCCTGTTTTTTATTACTTTACACACACAAGACACATTTGACCTGCTCTTTTACTGCTGTTACCTTCTCTGCTACAAACGCTTCAACCATTTCTGCTGCCTGTAGAGTTCCAGCACAGAACATACAAGATCCTGAGCTGTTTACACTATTTGCATCTAGTACACACGAAGTAGAAAATAAATAAATAAATCTCACTGGCAAAAAAGCAATACAATCTTTTTTTAATACATTTTTGTTTTACTTCAAGGCTTTATAGATTCACTGCTGAGTGCTAAGACCTGGCAAAACTGTTGGTGTTCATCCCAAAGTTCAGGTTAAATTCAGGTTAAATTTAAGACCTTTACCTTTCTATTTGGAAAGCACTATTTATTTGAAAAGCATTACTTTACTTTCTTAGTTAATTGGAAGTAAGTTTTACACATGGCCAGTGTTAGTTCAGGTTAAAGTGGCCAACTAACATTTGGCTTTGTTTAATTAGTTGATTAATTAAACAGTATGTTTAAACCGGAACAGCAAGAGTATGTTGCTAGTTACACAAATCTATTTAAAACATGAAATATTACTCTTAACTGGTTTATTTCTGATATGTCTAAATCACATTGTTTGAGGTAGATTTAAACCATTATTTTCAAAAGAGGGCTTTTCATGTTTTTAAGTAACTTGTAAATAAGTATTTTGGCAAAAAAAAAACCTAAATTTTAAATCTAATCTAATCTACTTTACACTTCTATTTTTATTTCTATTTTTTTTATACTTTAAACATTAAAAAGTATTATATGATCCTTCAATGAACTGGTCTTTTCAACAACAGTTGAATGATGGTAGTGAAGGATGTATGTGTTAAGTCTCTAGCAAAATGCAACACAGAAAGCCCAGTTACATAAATCATGACCACATGCATCAACTAATGCTGAAGTGTGATTTTCATTCATTGTTTTCTCTTGGGTATCCACAGAGTAAATGGGCAAAATGTACTATAATCAATACAAGACTTTTTCATGGCCCAACATGAGACTAAATTCCTTTCTTTGTCCTGCACGTTCTGTTCTCCATTTCCTGTTTATCACTCCTTGATAAAGATCTCCATCAGGCACATTAAGCCCTAACGCTGCCATAAAGCATTCGCCCTACGCCATTTATTATGCATTATGTACTCTAATGATTGCAACTATTAATATAAGAAACAATGTTTTGGATCATATCCCACAGTGTTGCTCCTAAAACTCAAATTTATTCAGATTCAGACACAAGTACCTCACCTCTTTAAAGAGACCTTTCAAGATCTTGAAAGTTGATCATCAATTTCATGCACAGGACTTGATGTACACGTTACCAAGCAACAATGCTACAAACTGAAAACAACACAAATTGCATAACCTTAAGAACTTTTAATATTTTTAATGAGCAAATGTAAACATACTTGTGAATCAGTCAGGTCAGACCCCTGAATAGATCTGACAAAACCAGACCTTCTGAGGTAATGGAGTTTTAGCCTGCTATGGATGAACAGAGTGGGTTAAACATAAACACGTCCTACAAAGGGCTTGAATGATGGGTAGTATGTGACATGGGAGAATCTTGGACTTTTTCCAGTTTGTTAACAGTTAACAGAATAGAAAAATAGGATAGAAACACGAGGGCTAAAGAAGGGTCCACACGAACACAGCAGACATGTAAACAGCTGTTTACAGTTAACAAAACATAAGAACAAAACATATAAGCACTCAATGTTCTCCTGCAAACCAATAAATAACTTTCTTGAATTCAATTCCTTGGAAAAGGTCATTTTCTAGACCCAAACATGTAACAGCAACAAATAACCAGGCCGTGACTGGACAGAGGTATTTTTGTTTTAACGGACAGGGTCTGGTGGAGCAGTAGAAAGCTCTCACAAAGAGCCCGCCACAGTGGGGCCGGACCGTTTAATGGCTCTCTCACACCTAGTCTTGTGTTGGTTATCTTATCAGCAAGTAGTCTATGGAGCCTCTTCTCAAGATATCTGGTAGAGGTTGTGTAAGGCCTGAATGCTTGTAACACTGGTCTGGATATTGCATCATGCACACAGGATTCTAAGCTATACAGCCAATCACTGGTCATAAAAGTATAACCCCAACGAATAGCTAAATCATTGGAATGAAATGTATTTTTGCACTACATGTGTCCCACTGCTGCTTTTTACTCATGGGGAAAAAAATAATTAAATTGTTTGTAATACGAGTTTATTAATCTGATCCTGGCAGTATAAGCACTTTTTTGTTGATAATTTACTACACATCTAATAATATTGGGATTGGCTTTGCCTGGAAGCAGGAACAAGGAGAATGCTGCTCACATTTCTTAACCAACTGCAGGACTGCAATGTGAGGAACAAGTAGTGTGTAGTACTCTCCTGTGTAGTGTGTAGTGTGTAGTGTGTAGTGCTCTCCTGTGTAGTGTGTAGTGTGTAGTACTCTCCTGTGTAGTGTGTAGTGTGTAGTGTGTAGTACTCTCCTGTGTAGTGTGTAGTGTGTAGTGCTCTCCTGTGTAGTGTGTAGTGTGTAGTGCTCTCCTGTATAGTGTGTAGTGTGTAGTGCACTCCTGTGTAGTGTGTAGTGCTCTCCTTTGTAGTGTGTAGGACACTCCTGTGTAGTGTGTAGTGCACTCCTGTGTAGTGTGTAGTGCTCTCCTGTGTAGTGTGTAGTGCACTCCTGTGTAGTGTGTAGGACACTCCTGTGTAGTGTGTAGTGCACTCCTGTGTAGTGTGTAGTGCTCTCCTGTGTAGTGCGTAGTGTGTAGTGTGTATGCTCTCCTGTATAGTGTGTAGTGCACTCCTGTGTAGTGCTCTCCTGTGTGGTGTGTAGGACACTCCTATGTAGTGTGTAGTGCTCTTCTGTGTAGTGCGTAGTGTTGTAGTGCTCTCCTGTATTGTGTGTAATGCTCTCCTGTATAGTGCGTATTGCTCTCCTGTGTAGTGTGTATGCACTCCTGTGTAGTGCGTAGTGTGTAGTGCTCTCCTGTGTAGTGTGTAATGCTCTCCTGTATATTGCGTATTGCTCCCCTGTGTAGTGCTCTCCTGTGTAGTGTGTATGCACTACTGTGTAGTGCTCTCCTGTGTAGTGTGTATGCACTACTGTGTAGTGTGTAGTGCTCTCCTGTGTAGTGTGTATGCACTACTGTGTAGTGTGTAGTGCTCTCCTGTGTAGTGTGTATGCACTACTGTGTAGTGTGTAGTGCTCTCCTGTGTAGTGTGTATGCACTACTGTGTAGTGTGTAGTGTTCTCCTCCTGTAAACTCAGTGAAGTGCCCAAGCGTCACTTTTATTGCATTTCTACTGCCTTTTTTACATTTCAGAAAATCACTGAGTTGTGAGAATTTAACTAGACCCCGCAAAGCTGGTTCATCATGTTTGACTAAGTGCATTTTAAAACATATTTTGCTGCTGATTATGTTACGGTCATTTCCACAGTTACATTTAAGAAATGTTCATTTCCAGAAGAATGTCTTTTTGCTATAGTCACCAATGAATCTTAAACACTATGTTTCAAATGGAAGACTTCCATTTTCCATGAATCCCATGAATCTTTTAAACACTAGTATCACAGAGAAACATGCTCAGAAACTGCATCATTAGTATATCCTATACAGACTGTCAGACTGTCAAGAGCACCAGTGAGAAAATATTAAATATTACTGTGTAAAAACTGCTCAAACTAAAATGTCATACTGTACAAAAATACACATAGAATATACAGTCATATTCATTTGTTGCTGTTTGATAAAAACACAATATAACTCTTATACACAAATATACACTTGTGTTCTTTGATTACAGGGAGCAGCATCACTAACAATAACTGCTTAACTCTATCGTTGAAAATAAATATCGCTTGAATAATTTGTTCCCCCAAGAAAATAATTGGTGTTGTCAGACAACACAATCCCATGACTGAAAGCTTTCATTTAAAGCCATTGCTACCGTTTGGCTGCCCGAGTCTGTTATGGTTCCCCAGAGGGGGAGAAGCACCTTGGTGTCAGTGATCACCACCAGGCCAGTGTGAGCTTGGCAGAGAAGGAGGTGGAGCTTGTGTCAGCCACTCCCACTCAAGCTTGATTGGCTTGGCCACGGCAGACACAGCACACTGGACTTAACTGGCATCATGCAAAAGTGGAACGCCACTCAGCCAGAGCGTGAATTGCCGCAGTCCTTCTGGTTGGCTTTTCTGGAACGCTTGAATACATTTTTTTTTAAGCCAGCTGTTTCCCCAACTGGCTGTTTCCATCCCGCTTGTTTCACAAACCTGCAATCTGCCCCTTTTGTCTGTACAAAATGGCTAATCACAGCCGTACTCGTTTGAGCCTCTGTGCTCTCAGAGTCTCCGCCGACACTACGCTACTGCAGGGATTTAAGCTTCCTTAGAAGCCGAATACTTTGCACTGAGTAGCAACACGTCAGGTGGCCCGTCTTACAGACAGAATGTGAGGAGGACTGAGAGAGGAGGAGATGGGAAAAGGAGGTGCTATCGTACCGGCTTCCACGGGCGCCTGTGCCAGTAGGCGCTACCAGGACAGGGCTGCGGGTTGCACCGCTCCACGTCCGCGGGCTTGTCCAGCACGTCACAGCTGTGTTCGCTCAGCCTCTGGCCGGTGGGGCGCTGACACACCACCAGCCGGCTCCGCTGGCCCCCCTCACACGACGCCGAACACTGAGGGACAGAGACACGGAGGAGGACGGCGTGAGGACCAGAGGGAGGAGAAACGGAGAAGCACCACCACTTAGTCTCCAAAACTGTCCATTCTGTTTCACACGACTTTCTATGACAAAGCCACTGCTTTAAACCAGCAATATAATCATTTTTATGTGCCTTTTCCTCTCATTAAAGGGCAAAATGAAGTGAAAGTAGTGCTAATGGAAATAAGGGATTAACATTTCAGCAAAGCATTTAAGACCGTGATGAGGCCAAGATTGAAATTTGATCAAATACAAAGTTTGTGTTTGATTAAATACAGAGTTTTCATTGAGTTCATTAAGTTCAACTTGAATGCAGGTAAGGACATGAGTGTGGGTTTCTAGCAGCATTTACCTAGTACGTTTAGCGCTCAGCTTCAGAGCAGGTCTGAAGGTTAGCGAGCTCCAAACTTCAAATTCTGGTCATTTTTTCCAGTCATTTTCTTCCAAGCATGTTCTTGTCATTATGTTTACTGCTTATTGTGGCATGTGCTGTTGTTAATTTTAAGGAAAAGGGAACACAATGTGTTCATCCTGACCCCTCACCTCTCCCCAGATGCCGAAGTTCCAGAGAGGACAGGGTCCTGAGTCACAGCTCTTTGACTCGTTGGGTTTGACCCTGTTGTCACAGTAACTAGTGCTGCGTCCCTCCGAGTCTTGACACACCACCACTCTCCTCTGAAAACCCCCCTCACAGGTGCTGGAGCACTGTGGAAGGGCACGGTCTGATTACAGAATATACACGCAACACGCGAAAGCAGTTCGGCTCGCCCTGACGAAAGCACGTGATGATTGGACGGCTTTAACACAGGAGCTGTCCAATCAAAAGGTCTGAAAACGCATAAGTGATTAGGAGCATGAGTGAATTTTTTGTATCAGTAAAATTGAAGAAACATCTAATATTCTGTGTTAGTAATGAGACTAACACACAAATTGGGCAACACTCACTATATGTTAAAGGACTATAATAAAGACTACTGAGAACTGCACATGGCATTACGTCCTTTATGAGGAAATGACACTGGCTAAAAAAAACCACATATTAAGACTGTTATATTAAGACTGTTATATAAAACTGATATTCAGATCTCATGATACTAAAACCAGTTTTAAAGATTTGCAGCATTTAGCAGATGCCGTATCTGGAGAGAATTACACGTTCCTACATGTGGTAGTGGAACCCGTGACCTTGGTACTACACTGTTTCCTACCTGCACTGAACGAGCTGAAAGCCAGGAACCCAGAACTAGACCGTACTGAACAGAGGTAGAGGCAGTGGTCCACACGCTGGCCCACAGAGTTTCCAGAGAAACAGTCTCGGTTCAGACAGCAGCCATTCATCAGCTGTGCAAGCAAGAGCTTCTAGAAGAGAAGAGAAACACTCTGCACAGCTGATGGAGGGCGTGGACGCCAAACCACCCTGGAAACCCTGTGGACTACATTATAATTAACACTCTGTTTTATAAAATCGGATTATTGCTGAAAATATTCCTCCCAAGGCTCCCCATTCCTTCAATAGATCTTTGTCTGCATGAGTGTGTGTTTGTGACTGGTGTGGTAAAACAGGAGGACATACCGAACCCCAGGGCCCGGTCCGCCACTGGTGATCAGCAGAGGGGACGTTCCAGCTGCTGTGCCCGGGATGGCTGGCTGTCTTGTGGGGGAAGGATGGCTGGTTGTTGGGCCACAGATGGTAGACGGAGGGGCAGGGGGCTGCAACACACTCCTGCTCAGAACCGGGCTTCTCCTCCGGGTGGCAGGAAGACTCGTCCACCTGCTGGTTGTAGTTCATGCACACCACCTGCCGTGTGGAGCGACCCACACCACATGACACGGAGCACTGCAGAGAACCAACAGGTGAGGTGTCAGCTAATGCTGGTTCAGTGTCTGTTACTCAGGAGATGGCATTGGGAAAGACAGGGCATTGAATGAATGAACGAATGAATGAATGAATGAATGAATGAATGAAAGGAAGACACACGCACAGGTGACCACTCTCCCTCTCTCCACTGGCCACAGGGGCTGAAGCACGTCGAGGTCTCTGGGGGGCGAGGGACGTGTGAACACTGAGACTCGTTAGCCACGCCGCCCTGAGCGTCTCTGCAGCTGACATATCGAGCCCTCTCACCCTTCCCACAGGACACCGAGCACTGTCACACACACACACACACACACACACACACACACACACACACACACACACACACACACACACACACACACACACAGTTTTCCAATTTGAATGAAAAGTACAGGTATGTAACTATTTTAAGACGGAACTTGTAAATCAACGTTTAAAAAAAGAAGCAGGATATGGTTATTTTTTCCTACACTGAACATAACACTTCATAAATCCCCCCTCCCCCTCAAAAAAAAGCCTGCTGACAAGTTTCAACACAACTCAGTGAAGTGTGTGTGATGAGGAGTTTGCGATGGGTGGGGATGCCACTGTTGTGCCCAAGCAGACGGGCGGCTTCTGTGAGACGGCAGTAACTAATGCAGCCAGGGCCGAGTCAGCAGGCACAGACTGGCGTCTCAACCACAGCCATATCAGTGACTGCCGCTGTGACCATAACCCGATTTTTAAGAGTGATTGTCTTTCTAGCTATTTTGCCCTGAGGGACCAAACTCAGCCGTGGTCTCTAGACACAGACAAAAGCCAACACAAGGGCTGGATTAACACGGATGCAGAAATTTGATGCCTCTGCTTGGAAACTGTGTGTGTGCATGCACGCTCGTATTTGGAAAGAAATACATTACTCATTAGCAATGGAAAAAGTGTGTTATGAAAGAGGAGTGTAATGATGAGAACAGCCATCACAGAAGAGCTGGTGTGTGTGTGTGTGTGTGTGTGTGTGTGTGTGTGTGTGTGTGTGTGTGTGTGTGTGTGTGTGTGTGTGTGTGTGTGTGTGTGTGTGTGTGTTGTGAGTGTGTATGTGTGTATATGTGTGTGTGTGTGTGTGAGTGTGTGTGTGTGTGTGTGTGTGTGTGTGTGTGTGTGTGTGAGTGTGTGTGTGTGTGTGTATGTGTGTGTGTGTGTGTGAGTGTGAGTGTGTGTGTGTGTGTGTTGTGAGTGTGTGTGTGTGTGTATATGTGTGTGTGTGTTGTGAGTGTGTGTGTGTGTGTATATGTTTGTGTGTGTGTGTGAGTGTGTGTGTGTGTGTGTGTGTGTGTGTGTGTGTATATATTGTGTGTATATGTGTGTATATGTGTGTGTGTGTGTGTGTGTGTGTGTGTGTGTGTGTGTGAACTCACAGTGGTCCAGGACCCATATCTCCACTGGGTCAGTAGCTGTCCGTGTGCTGCAGGTCGAGCTGTGTTGAGTGTTTGTGACGCGCGTGGACACGCTGTCAACGCACAGTCCTACCCACACACACATATATACAAAATCACTTAATATCCATGGGATACAGTTTGACTGCCTATGTGCATTTGGGATTTGTGTGTGTGTGTGTGTGTGTGTGTATACCTGGCTATCCTGTGGTCTTGAGGCTGCATTACACTCCCTGTCATCCACGGTCTTACCATAAGTGCCAGATACACACCTCACTGCGCGCGTTTGATATCCATGGCCACATGTCACCGCACACTGCAAACACAGACATACACACAATTTATTTCTTTGTAATTCAGACCAGGAGCTGGTGTTCAAACAGGTTATAAACTTTGAATTTTTCCAACAGTTAATTCTAGCTCCAGTTTCACAGCAAAATCAAATTTGACTCCATTGGTATATAGACCACCCCATCCCAACACACACACACAGACCTCTCTCTCTCTCTCTCTCTCTCTCTCTCTCTCTCTCTCTCTCTCTCTCTCTCTCTCTCTCACACACACACACACACACACACACACACACACACACACAAAAACACACACACACACACAGGATTTGCATTCTGCCTTGATTCAGCACATGCTCAGTGTTTATAAGGTACAGAGGAAGTTGCTCCAGGGTGTGTTTATTTGGGCAGGAAATGATGCTTCCACAGGCATTACCCAGCACCTCACACACATCTACCCTTACGGAGGGCATTACCCAGCACCTCACACACATCTACCCTTACGGAGGGCATTACCCAGCACCTCACACACATCTACCCTTACGGGGGGCATTACCCAGCACCTCACACACATCTACCCTTACGGGGGGCATTACCCAACACCACACACACATCTACCCTTACGGGGGGCATTACCCAGCACCTCACACACATCTACCCTTACGGAGGGCATTACCCAGCACCACACACACATCTACCCTTACGGGGGGCATTACCCAGCACCTCACACACATCTACCCTTACGGAGGGCATTACCCAGCACCTCATACACATCTACCCTTACGGGGGGCATTACCCAGCACCTCACACACATCTACCCTTACGGAGGGCATTACCCAGCACCTCACACACATCTACCCTTACGGGGGGCATTACCCAGCACCTCACACACATCTACCCTTACGGGGGGCATTACCCAGCACCTCACACACATCTACCCTTACGGGGGGGCATTACCCAGCACCTCACACACATCTACCCTTACGGGGGGCATTACCCAGCACCTCACACACATCTACCCTTACGGAGGGCATTACCCAGCACCACACACACATCTACCCTTACGGGGGGCATTACCCAGCACCTCACACACATCTACCCTTACGGAGGGCATTACCCAGCACCTCATACACATCTACCCTTACGGGGGGCATTACCCAGCACCTCACACACATCTACCCTTACGGAGGGCATTACCCAGCACCTCACACACATCTACCCTTACGGGGGGCATTACCCAGCACCTCACACACATCTACCCTTACGGGGGGCATTACCCAGCACCTCACACACATCTACCCTTACGGGGGGGCATTACCCAGCACCTCACACACATCTACCCTTACGGAGGGCATTACCCAGCACCTCACACACATCTTCCCTTACGGAGGGCATTACCCAGCACCTCACACACATCTACCCTTACAGGGGGGCATTACCCAGCACCTCACACACATCTACCCTTACTGGGGGCATTACCCAGCACCTCATACACACATCTACCCTTACGGAGGGCATTACCCAGCACCTCACACACATCTATCCTTATGGAGGGCATTACCCAGCACCTCACACACATCTATCCTTACGGAGGGCATTACCCAGCACCTCACACACATCTACCCTTACGGGGGGCATTACCCAGCACCTCACACACATCTACCCTTACGGGGGGCATTACCCAGCACCTCACACACATCTACCCTTACGGGGGGCATTACCCAGCACCTCACACACATCTACCCTTACGGGGGGCATTACCCAGCACCTCACACACATCTACCCTTACGGAGGGCATTACCCAGCACCTCACACACATCTACCCTTACGGGGGGCATTACCCAGCACCTCACACACATCTACCCTGACGGGGGGCATTACCCAGCACCTCACACACATCTACCCTTACGGGGGGCATTACCCAGCACCTCACACACATCTACCCTTACGGGGGGCATTACCCAGCACACTCGTACACATCTACCCTTACGGGGGGCATTACCCAGCACACTCATACACATCTACCCTTACGGGGGGGGGCATTACCCAGCACCTCACACACATCTACCCTTACGGAGGGCATTACCCAGCACCTCATACACATCTACCCTTACGGGGGGCATTACCCAGCACCTCACACACATCTACCCTTACGGGGGGCATTACCCAGCACCTCACACACATCTACCCTTACGGGGGGGCATTACCCAGCACACTCATACACATCTACCCTTACGGAGGGCATTACCCAGCACCTCATACACATCTACCCTTACGGGGGGGCATTACCCATCACCTCATACACATCTACCCTTACGGGGGGCATTACCCAGCACACTCATACACATCTACCCTTACAGAGGGCATTACCCAGCACCTCACACACATCTACCCTTACGGAGGGCATTACAATCATACACATCTACCCTTACGGGGGGCATTACCCAGCACCTCACACACATCTACCCTTACGGGGGGCATTACCCAGCACCTCATACACATCTACCCTTACGGGGGGCATTACCCAGCACCTCATACACATCTACCCTTACAGAGGGCATTACAATCATACACATCTACCCTGCATGAAGGACTCAAGTCTACCTCCGCACTCCAAAGGCTATTTCTGAGGTGTTCAGTGTGTATGACTATGACGTCTAGGTTGAGCACTAATAACAACTGCAAGCACAGAATGTTCATTATGGTCAACCAACACTGAAACAGAGAAACCCCCCAGAAACCGATGGTAGTATCCATCAGTCAACACAAGACCAGAAAGCAGTAGCAATACATTACTGCAGTAAAGCTAAGGTGTGTGTATGTGTGTGTGTGTGGGTGTGTGTGTGTGTGTGTGTGTGTGTGTGTGTGTGTGTGTGTGTGTGTGTGTGTGTGTGTGTGTGTGTGCGCACGTGTGGGTGTGAGTATTTTAGAACTGCGGAGGTCTGTGACAGATTTACAAACAGTGTGTGTGTGTGTGTGTGTGTGTGTGCTGGGAATCTGATAGTGTGTTGAGTTATGGAGCACTCTGATGGAGCTGACCTCCATCTCCCCTGAACAGGCTCGCTTTCAACGACTTCAAATCCTTAAAAGAGCAATATGTAAGCTAGCCCCCCCACCCCCTAAACACACACACACACACACACACACACACACTCACCGTGCTCCAGACTCCGACCTGCCAGGACGCACACTCTGGCAGCACACAGCTGCTGGTGGTCGGGGGTTTTTGATTGGGGTCACAGCGCTCGTCACCAACTCTGTCCTCCAGCTGGACACAGGACACCTGCCTGTGTCTCACACCTCTCCCACACGTCACCATGCACTACCCACCCAGCACAGGAGACACACAGCCAGACTGAGTGTGTGTGTCTGCTTACGTGTGTGAGTGTGTGTGCGTGTTTATGGATACGTCCACCTACCTCGGCCCACTCGCTGACTGACCACTCTGGGCAGGGCGTGTCGTTGCAGGATTCGGTCACCGTCCTCTGGGTCTCACTACACTCACGCTCCACCAGCCTGCGGCCCAGGTTGTTCATGCAGTAGGAGTCTCGCGTGCGTATGCCCCGCCCACAGCTCTTAGAGCACTGCAGCACAACACACCTGTACATCAGCTTACAACACACCTGTACATCAGCTTACAGCACAACACACCTGTACATCAGCTTACAACACACCTGTACATCAGCTTACAACACAACACACCTGTACATCAGCTTACAGCACAACACACCTGTACATCAGCTTACAACACAACACAACACACCTGTACATCAGCTCTTATAACACAACACACCTGTACATCAGCTCTTATAACACAACACACCTGTACATCAGCTCTTATAACACAACACACCTGTACATCAGCTCTTACAACACAACACACCTGTACATCAGCTCATACAACACAACACAACACACCTGTACATCAGCTCATACAACACAACACACCTGTACATCAGCTCATACAACACAACACACCTGTACATCAGCTCATACAACACAACACACCTGTACATCAGCTCTTACAACACAACACAACACACCTGTATATCAGCTCTTACAACACAACACACCTGTACATCAGCTCTTATAACACAACACACCTGTACATCAGCTCTTATAACACAACACACCTGTACATCAGCTCTTACAACACAACACACCTGTACATCAGCTCATACAACACAACACACCTGTACATCAGCTCTTACAACACAACACACCTGTACATCAGCTCTTACAACACAACACAACACACCTGTACATCAGCTCTTACAACACAACACACCTGTACATCAGCTCTTACAACACAACACACCTGTACATCAGCTCATACAACACAACACAACACACCTGTACATCAGCTCTTACAACACAACACACCTGTACATCAGCTCATACAACACAACACAACACACTTGTACATCAGCTCTTACAACACAACACACCTGTACATCAGCTCTTACAACACAGCACACCTGTACATCAGCTCATACAACACAACACACCTGTACATCAGCTCTTACAACACAACACACCTGTACATCAGCTCATACAACACAACACAACACAACACACCTGTACATCAGCTCTTACAACACAACACACCTGTACATCAGCTCATACAACACAACACAACACAACACACCTGTACATCAGCTCTTACAACACAACACACCTGTACATCAGCTCTTACAACACAACACAACACACGTGTACATCAGCACTTACAACACAACACACCTGTACATAAGCTCATACAACACAACACACGTGTACATCAGCTCTTACAACACAACACACCTGTACATCAGCTCTTACAACACAACACAACACACCTGTACATCAGCTCTTACAACACAACACAACACACCTGTACATCAGCTCTTACAACACAACACACCTGTACATCAGCTCTTATAACACAACACAACACACCTGTACATCAGCTCTTACAACACAACACACCTGTACATCAGCTCTTATAACACAACACACCTGTACATCAGCTCTTACAACACAACACACCTGTACATCAGCTCTTACAACACAACACAACACACCTGTACATCAGCTCTTACAACACAACACACCTGTACATCAGCTCTTATAACACAACACACCTGTACATCAGCTCTTACAACACAACACAACACACCTGTACATCAGCTCTTACAACACAACACACCTGTACATCAGCTCTTATAACACAACACACCTGTACATCAGCTCTTACAACACAACACAACACACGTGTACATCAGCTCTTAGATCAGACAATAAAAAAATAAACCCCAACACACCTACGACTAAACAACAATGAAACTCTTGACTACCGGGTGGGCGGTGTGGGCGACTGACCTGAGACCAGGCGCTGTATTGCCAGCTCTTGCGCAGACAGTCTCCGTGGCACGTCTCGCGGCCCTGGGGCTTGGCCAGGTCTGCGCAGGCCCTGCCGTCCAGCCTCTCGCTGCCTCTCTTCAGCTGACTGTACCGCATGCACAGCACCTCCAGGGTCCGATGTCCGGGCCCACAGCCAGAGGAACACTCACTCCTCCCCACCACCTGCCACCTGGGGGGGGTGTCAGTCAGGGACACCGCGATCAACATCCACAGGTGGCGTTCGGTTCGTTTGCAGCTGCCTATGAAGTTTCCACGGTGTGGTTTTTCACGTGTGTAGGTCTGCGTGCATCTACCTGACTTCACAGTCTGTGTTGCAGGGCTCCGTAGCTGGTCTGGGACGAGGTAGGTGTTCACATCGTTGGTCAGACACCACCAGATGGTCACTCTTACGTACACACGCCACTTTTCGCCGCCGCTCTCCTGCACAAGCGCACATGAACACATGAACACGTGAAGATATGAACATGTGAACACATGAACACATGAACATATGAACACATGAATATATGGTCCTTCAGTGTCCACTGCAGGCTGGGCAAGGTGTTTTCGAACTCTGGTCTGATCTGATCTGGGTCTGGTCTGATCTGGGTCTGGTCTGATCTGGGTCTGATCTGATCTGGGTCTGGTCTGATCTGATCTGGGTCTGATCTGAGCTGGGTCTGGTCTGATCTGGGTCTGGTCTGATCTGGGTCTGGTCTGGTCTGATCTGGGTCTGGTCTGATCTGATCTGGGTCTGATCTGATCTGGGTCTGGTCTGATCTGGGTCTGATCTGATCTGGGTCTGGTCTGATCTGGGTCTGGTCTGGATCTGATCTGATTTGGGTCTGGTCTGATCTGGGTCTGGTCTGGTCTGATCTGGGTCTGATCTGCTCTGTCTGCTGTCTGAAAGGGAAGGGAGGATCTCACCTTGACACAAGCGACTGCACTCCTGCCAGGAACCAGAGGAGTCCCACACGAAACGCTCCTGCTGCTCCTCTATAGGGACGCTGAAGGAGTAACGCACGTCTGGATTATAGAGGTTCCCCACGCACAGCACCTGCATCAGACCAGCATTGGGGTCAGTCATAACTAACACACAACAGCAGACAACCCAGCTGGAAGAGGGTGTAGTTCAGCGAGCTGTTGGTGGCGGGCGGAGCCCCGTGGTGCTACACCTGCCTGGAGAAGCAGCTCGTCCTCGATGCGTTCGGTGCAGTTGATGCGCTCCACTGTAGTGTTGGAGCCGCTGTACTCGATCTCCGTCCCCTTGAAGGACACCTCCCTCTTAAACATGGACACCACGAAGTTGCCGTTCAGCAGGAAATTGGACTGGCCATCCGAAAGAGCTGACACAGGAGGGCAGGAGAAAAACACACGCTAAACACGTATAGGATAGGAGGAATAACCAGGAATAACCAGGAATAACCAGGAATGATCAAGAATAACCAGGAATAACCAGGAATGATCAGGAATAACCAGGAATAACCAGGAATGATCAGGAATGATCAGGAATGATCAGGAATGCCTGTTAGGATTTCATCTTAGTATGATTGTTTCAATGTCAGTGATTGTGTAATGTTAGTATTTTCAAATGGAAGCACATCATTACATCATTACAGCACAGGAATCCTCATTTTTTGTGGAAATACAGTAAATACAGTCTAAATAGGGTTTATCATTACAGTAAATGGAGCCTTGCATTCCCTATACCTGAGAGTTACAGTAAAAGGTAGTTGAATACATGCATGGGAATGCATGTTCCACTGAAATAATAAGTGTGTGTGTGTGTGCGTGAATGTGTGTGTGTGTGTGTGTGTGTGTGTGTGTGTGTGTGTGTGTGTGTGTGTGTGCGTGTGTGTATGTGTGTGTGTGTGTGTGTGTGTGTGAATGTGATGTGTGTTTGTGTGCGTGAATGTGTGTGTGTGTGTGTGTGTGTGTGTGTGTGTGTGTGTGTGCGTGTGTGTATGTGTGTGTGTGTGCGTGAATGTGTGTGTGTGTGTGTGTGTGTGTGTGCGTGTGTGTGTGTGTGTGTGTGTGCATGAATGTGGTGTGTGTGCGTGTGTGCGTGCTTGCATGAATGTGATGTGTGTGTGTGTGCGTGAATGTGATTTGTGTGTGTGTGTGTGTATGTGCGTGTGTGTGTGTGTGTGTATGTGTGAGTGTGTGAATGTGATGTGTGTGTATGTGTGTGTGTGTGTGTGTATGTGTGTGCGTGTGCGTGCGTGCGCGTGTGCATGTGTGTGTGTGTGTGTGTGTGTGTGTGTGTGAGAACAACCACATGGCCATGTTTGTTTTCTCCATCACCCTTCAGTGTCAGACATTTTGCGCCGCCACGGTGTGAACCAGCCATGCTCTCCTTAACACACTCGTTCACTTTCCCTCCTTATTCCAGTCTTTCATCAACCCCTTCCCTCCATCTGTCTCTAATTACCCCCTCTACCCCTCATTCATCTCTCTCTCTCTGACACTCCGTTTGCTTTGCCTTCACCCCTCTTTCCCCACAGTTCTCACACTGTCTGGGTTTCCTCTCTCTGTTTTCGGAGCACAGGCCCACATGAGCACCACACCCACAGCCCATTTCCCACTTTAACTTGCACTACAGTGATAGATATGTGACATGATAAATGCAAATTCCTCCGGGAGGAACCGTGTTGGTCGGCGCTGCCCGCCACCCTGAGACAGACCTACCCAAGTAGTTATCGTCCTCAGCCATGCCCGAGTTGCTGACCTGCTTTACGTCAATGTTGGTTGCACCAGCTGGGATTCGCACCACGATGTTATAACCTGGGAAAGAGAACAAAAAAACAACAAAAAAAGAATCAAACGCACGTTAAGAAATGTCTTTAACATGTCTGGAGCAGAGCTGTGGGGTGTTTTATTCTTTTCTTTCACACCTTGAGAGATAATAGCTTCACTGTGCTGTGGGGGGACTGAGAGTACTGCAGACTGCAGCTGGTACATGTGAACAATCAAAGCCATGAAAAAACTAAAGAATGAAAACCAAGGAGAGACCCTGCCCTCACAAACAAGCTGACAGGTAGGAGTAATTACGCCTCAGCGCAAGGTCACCCAAGCATTCCCCAATAGCGCTCACCTTCTCCCAGAGCAGAAGAGAGGAGAGGTGGGGAGAGTTGGCTCCATAGAGGGCAGCACTGATAAAGATTATGGCTCTTTACCTTGACCATTCTGGCCAGCAATGAAACTCCTTCATTTACAACCTCAGTTAAACTGCTAGACCTGTGTGGACTTAAAGAGAGTTTTTTCCTGTTATAGGTTTACAGTTTTCACACGCCACGTGATCACATCTGTCCACGCCACGTGATCAATGTATTCTTGAAAACTTTACGATTCCGACACAGCTGTCATCACTCACTTATGACAAACACTGCACAGAAAATCCATTTACAAACAGTCTTTCTCTAAATAGTCCATCTCCAGAGGGCCACAGAAGCACAGTGATGAATGTTCCTGTCCAACTGGTATGGACAATGTGAACCTATAAGTGCATGTTGGGTCTGACACATACAAACCACAACAGTTTCTTCCCCCACAGAGCAAAGCCACACACACACACCGATCTGAGATCAGAGACAGCTGGCTGGATCTCAAACTGTGCACAAAATACCACATCCTCACAGGCACACGTACAGATCAGTTAGATACAGCAGTGTAAACAGCAAGCTACCCATACAAAAACCCACACACTGACCTGAGATCAGAGAGAATGGACCAAGCCTCAGGCTACCCACACAGTAGGGCCAGCCCAAAACCTGACCCCAAAATGTAAACATGGTACTAAAACAGAAAGGGAACACACTCCTGGTCAAAGCCAGAGGAATCCTGTGGTCTACCTCAGCCTAAAGCCATAGAGCCTGAGATCACATCAGAACTATGAGAGTGTATGGGAGGACTTGACCACAGGGATCCACACTGCCAAACAACACCAGACCGTCCGGTGGGTAGACCTGCATTCCCTTCAATTTTCCATTTTCTCCATTGTAAACAGCACCTACATATAGTTGCGTATAGATCTGTATTTACTTGGTTAGCTGTCATTTCTAAATGGGAGTTGCAAATATTATCAGGAATTCAAAGAGTGTGAGTGTAAATCAAAGTGTAATTAGAGCATCACAGAATAGTAGCGTTGAAGTTTAGCTTTCCGTACCAGCCTGTAAGCTGCAGAAGGTTCATTTGCAAATTATTCGAACATTTGCACAGAACAGAAACTATAGTGTTGTGTCCTTTAGGACTGTAGAGAAGAAAATGAAACCCTGCTGCACAGGGTGGGTTTGACCCCCTGTTACCCCACCCTGAGCTGGTGTTTGACCCCCTCTTACCCCACCTTGAGCTGGTGTTTGAACCCCTGTTACCCCACCCTGAGCTGGTGTTTGAACCCCTGTTACCCCACCCTGAGCTGGTGTTTGACACTGTTACCCCACCCTGAGCTGGTGTTTGACCCCCTCTCACCCCACCCTGAGCTGATGTTTGACCCCCTCTTACCCCACCCTGAGCTGATGTTTGACCCCCTGTTACCCCACCCTGAGCTGATGTTTGACCCCCTCTTACCCCACCCTGAGCTGGTGTTTGACCCCCTGTTACCCCACCCTGAGCTGATGTTTGACCCCCTCTTACCCCACCCTGAGCTGGTGTTTGACCCCCTCTTACCCCACCCTGAGCTGGTGTTTGAGCCCCTCTCTAAAAATAAGTATATCTCTGACTTTGAGACATCAAGTGCCACGTACAACCTTAAGGTTAAGCTCTGAGTAACGGGAGACATGTCATACTTCAGCATTAGCATAGGGAGAATTACTGCTGGAGTATTTATTACAGTAATATAGCATTCTGATTATTATAGAAAGTTTGCACCAATCAACAAGCTGGTTTACAGACAGATACAGAGGTCAGATACAGACCATATAACCACCTTCACGAATGCTACAGGCAGCTAGGGCAGGAGTGCTGACTTGACCATATAACCACCTTCACGAATGCTACAGGCAGCTAGGACAGGAGTGCTGACTTGACCATATAACCACCTTCATGAATGCTACAGGCAGCTAGGGCAGGAGTGCTGACTTGACCATATAACCACCTTCATGAATGCTACAGGCAGCTAGGACAGGAGTGCTGACTTGACCATATAACCACCTTCATGAATGCTACACAGCTAGGACAGGAGTGCTGACTTGACCATATAACCACCTTCATGAATGCTACAGGCAGCTAGGACAGGAGTGCTGACTTGACCATATAACCACCTTCATGAATGCTACACAGCTAGGGTAGGAGTGCTGACTTGACCATATAACCACCTTCACGAATGCTACAGGCAGCTAGGACAGGAGTGCTGACTTGACCATATAACCACCTTCATGAATGCTACACAGCTAGGACAGGAGTGCTGACTTGACCATATAACCACCTTCACGAATGCTACAGGCAGCTTGGGCAGGAGTGCTGACTTGACCATATAACCACCTTCATGAATGCTACAGGCAGCTAGGGCAGGAGTGCTGACTTGACCATATAACCACCTTCACGAATGCTACAGGCAGCTAGGGCAGGAGTGCTGACTTGACCATATAACCACCTTCATGAATGCTACACAGCTAGGGTAGGAGTGCTGACTTGACCATATAACCACCTTCATGAATGCTACACAGCTAGGGCAGGAGTGCTGACTTGACCATATAACCACCTTCATGAATGCTACAGGCAGCTAGGGCAGGAGTGCTGACTTGACCATATAACCACCTTCATGAATGCTACACAGCTAGGGCAGGAGTGCTGACTTGACCATATAACCACCTTCATGAATGCTACACAGCTAGGACAGGAGTGCTGACTTGACCATATAACCACCTTCATGAATGCTACACAGCTAGGGCAGGAGTGCTGACTTGACCATATAACCACCTTCATGAATGCTACACAGCTAGGGCAGGAGTGCTGACTTGACCATATAACCACCTTCATGAATGCTACAGGCAGCTAGGACAGGAGTGCTGACTTGACCATATAACCACCTTCATGAATGCTACAGGCAGCTAGGGCAGGAATGCTGACTTGACCATATAACCACCTTCATGAATGCTACACAGCTAGGGCAGGAGTGCTGACTTGACCATATAACCACCTTCATGAATGCTACACAGCTAGGACAGGAGTGCTGACTTGACCATATAACCACCTTCATGAATGCTACACAGCTAGGGCAGGAGTGCTGACTTGACCATATAACCACCTTCATGAATGCTACACAGCTAGGGCAGGAGTGCTGACTTGACCATATAACCACCTTCATGAATGCTACACAGCTAGGACAGGAGTGCTGACTTACCATATTGTGCATTGTTGAAGGTGCCAGCGACAGTCTTGCATGAAGAGTTGTCGCCTCCACATACTCCACACTTATCGTTCCTTGCCTTGGAGTTCAGAACATGATCGCAACCTGCTTGCTGGAGAAACATATACACAGATGGAAACGGCAGTCAGAACTGGAGAGCTCAAGAGTGAGGCAGGTCAGTAGAGGCAGCGGAGTGTACTGCAGGCAAATGATGGAGGAGATGGAGGGGATTTAGGAGGTGGAGGAGATGGAGGAGATTTAGGAGATGGAGGAGATTTAGGAGATGGAGGAGGTGGAGATGATGGAGGAGATGAGGAGATTTAGGAGATGAAGGAGATGGAGGAGATTGAGGAGATGGAGGAGGTGGAGGAGATGATGGAGGAGATGAGGAGATTTAGGAGATGAAGGAGATGGAGGAGATTTAGGAGATGGAGGAGATGGAGGAGGTGGAGATGATGGAGGAGATGGAGGAGATGAGGATATTTAGGAGATGAAGGAGATGGAAGAGATGGAGGAGGTGGAGATGATGGAGGAGATGAGGAGATTTAGGAGATGAAGGAGATGGAGGAGATGGAGGAGATTTATGAGATGGAGGAGGTGAAGGAGATTGAGATGATGGAGGAGATTTAGGAGATGGAGGAGGTGGAGGAGATGGAGATGATGGAGGAGATTTAGGAGATGGAGGAGGTGGAGGAGATGGAGATGATGGAGGAGAGTACCCTGCACAGGCCTTGCACACAGATGTCGTAAGTGTCTGGTCCACACGGTGTCCCGTCAACCACGCGATCTCGTAACTGGTAATAGGCCATCGTCCCGGCAACACGACAGAACAGCTTACATCGGTCCTTCATGAGGACTACAAACAGGAGCCATTGTTGTAGTCCATTACAAGCAACATTGTGAACATACACAATGAAATATGCTACACTGAAACCAGCATTTTGCTCACATTTCACTTTTCGTCAGTCTAATGAAGTCTAATAAAATATACTGTATAATAAAAATTTATTGACCTATCACAGTTCATGAGGCTTCATAATGAAGATTTCTGAAAAGCTGCACACTCTCTCCTGATGACTGGGGAAACCAAAGCAGACGTGGATTTATAATCCTGCATTGTGCAGGCTGCATAACTTACTGGATTATGTTACATATCCCATAGCAGTCCACAGATTGGAGGAGATTGCTGAGTTGCTGTGTTTTCTAGACAAGAGTCAATGTATTCAACTTCTAACAGGATCAACAGTATTTTATCAGTAAAACGTGGCCATCAGACGAGCCTGTATCAGGGTCGACAGCGTTATGGCTGAGGGGCCTCTGGGTTTGCGTGTGTTTATAGTGACTGCTGGGGTTTCTCAGCCTGATGGGGGCATATGGTCCTCGCCAGCGGCCCGCCTGCTTAATTACACTCACGGGTCCCTGGAGGGGGCCGGGCAGGCCGTGCTGGGCCGGAGGCGGTATATAGAGTCACATATGTGAGTGTGTGTGTGTGATTATGTGGACTCCATTGTTGATTTAGCCGGTGATCAGGAGAGCACAGAGCAGGGGTGGAGAGTCACCTGAAAGCATCACCACTGAGACCAACTAACAGAGTCGCGGTCAAACAAGCACTGGTCTTGTATGACTTCTGTTCCATAGAAAAGAGTAGAAAAAAAAGAAAGTGTGTGTGTGTGTGTGTGTGTGTGTGTGTGTGTGTGTGAGGAAGTGAGTTTTGAGTCCTCTTAAATAAACATTACAATGTATAGCAGCAGTGGAATAGAGAGAAGAGGGCAGACAGGGCTGCCCTCTCTGGTCACGCCGGGAGGGGCCCGGGGCCCCTGGCCCACACTCACTGCCCTTTACACAACCAGAGCAGCACATCTGAGAAATAAACACTCACAGTTCCAAGAACCAAACTAAACAAACTAAAAAAAAAAAAAAACAACAGTGCTTGCTTCCATGTCTTTCCGTGTATGTCACATAGTTAATATGAACCAATTCAGCTTACGTTTAGCCATAGCTGAACAGTAAGAGGGCACTATTCACTTACAAGGGGTTTTCAGGACACTGTAGTAGAATATGAGTGAAAGCAGCAGATACTACGCCATGCGCACTCACGTCCACTGTATTTGGGCACCCAGCGGAGGGTGGGAGGAAGGGCGTTAATGTTGAAGTGTTTGCCGTCGAACTGGGAGCACTGCTCCTCCCTGAAGTCCCTCCGGCCCCGCGGACACGGCTCTGTGTTACAAGAGCGGAACTTCATGCGGCGTCCCACACAAAACCGCCCACCGTTCCTTGGCCTATTAGACACACACACACACACACACACACACACACACACACACACAGAGCCATAAATTTCTGTTACAACAAGAAGAAAAACATAAAAAGCCGTATAAGATGGGAGGTGTCCTTCTCATCTCTGCTTATTTTAAGACAAATGGTTGTTTTTGAATATTTTTTTGTGAAGTCTTACAATGCTATTCTTTCTTTGAAATGTTATCCAACACATTAAACTGAATTTTAATTGATTCGTTCCATCTGATGTGGCAAGTCCATACCCAGACTCGTAAGGGTCTGAACGTTTTTCATGGAAGCTCTGAGGGCTGGTGTTGCCACCGTTTCCCGTGACCTAGTCACTGATACTACGTCTCAGCTGAGCAGGAAGGTTGCTCCTGGAATTCAGGAAAATCCGAGCATGTCTCTCCACTGAAGCCACTGCTTCCTCAGCCCCTTGTCATCTCCAGACTGGACTACGGAGACGCACTGCTGGCAGGCCTCTCCCCTCCCCTCCCTGAGCCTCTAATACCCCTCAACTGCTCCCTCTCTCTCTCCCTCTCTGCCCCTCCCTCCCCCTCTCTCTCCCTCTCTCTCCCCCTCCCTCCTGTGTGAGTGGACTCACTCGGGTTTGTTGCAGTCCCTCGAGGTGCTGCGTGTTCCTCCTCCACAGCTGCGTGAACATGTGCTGTAGGGCCCCCACGCGCCCCACTCTCCGTGCACCGCCCGCGACTCCATCTCTTTATTCACACACATGCCATGTCTACAGTGCTGCACAGAGAGAGAGAGAGACACACACACACACACACACACACACACACACACACACAGACACACACACACACACACAAACAGACACACACACACACACACACAAACACACACAAACAGACACACACACACACACAAACAGACACACACACACACACACAAACAGACACACACACACACACACACACACACACACACACACACACAGAGACACACACACACACACACACACACACACACACACACACACACACAAACAGACACACACACACACACACACACACACACACACACACACACATACATACACAGACACAAAAGTCTTAAAACAAGGCTTGGCTGAAAACAATACCTATCAGTCATGTACGTAATGTGCCAAACTAAAAGCATCAGTGGCCCTGACTGCTTTAGAGCAGCTCGAGTGGAGTCTGTCTTTCATTGTTGCTGCTCTAAGCTGCTGTTTATACTTGTGAAGAGAAAATCCAGCACAAGCTAATCCTGCTATTATTTATACAGGTGGAAAGTCTGCAGCACTGGACAAGCTGTGGGAATAAAGCTACGACAATATCGCACCAGTGCTGGTCTGCTGGACTGGTACCAGACCAGTATTAGGTCTGCTCTCCCAGCTGGACTGGTACCAGACCAGTATTAGGTCTGCTCTCCCAGCTGGACTGGTACCAGACCAGTGTTAGGTCTGCTCTCCCAGCTGGACTGGTACCAGATCAGTGTTAGGTCTGCTCTTCCAGCTGGACTGGTACCAGACCAGTATTAGGTCTGCTTTCTCAGCTGGACTGGTACCAGATCAGTGTTAGGTCTGCTCTCCCAGCTGGACTGGTACCAGACCAATGTTAGGTCTGCTCTCTCAGCTGGACTGGTACCAGACCAGTGTTAGGTCTGCTCTCTCAGCTGGACTGGTACCAGACCAGTATTAGGTCTGCTCTCTCAGCTGGACTGGTACCAGACCAGTATTAGGTCTGCTTTCTCAGCTGGACTGGTACCAGATCAGTGTTAGGTCTGCTCTCCCAGCTGGACTGGTACCAGATCAGTGTTAGGTCTGCTCTTCCAGCTGGACTGGTACCAGACCAGTATTAGGTCTGCTTTCTCAGCTGGACTGGTACCAGACCAGTGTTAGGTCTGCTCTCCCAGCTGGACTGGTACCAGATCAGTGTTAGGTCTGCTCTTCCAGCTGGACTGGTACCAGACCAGTATTAGGTCTGCTTTCTCAGCTGGACTGGTACCAGACCAGTGTTAGGTCTGCTCTCCCAGCTGGACTGGTACCAGACCAATGTTAGGTCTGCTCTCTCAGCTGGACTGGTACCAGACCAGTGTTAGGTCTGCTCTCTCAGCTGGACTGGTACCAGACCAGTATTAGGTCTGCTCTCTCAGCTGGACTGGTACCAGACCAGTATTAGGTCTGCTCTCCCAGCTGGACTGGTACCAGACCAGTATTAGGTCTGCTTTCTCAACTGGACTGGTACCAGACCAGTGTTAGGTCTGCTCTCTCAGCTGGACTGGTACCAGACCAGTGTTAGGTCTGCTCTCTCAGCTGGACTGGTACCAGACCAGTATTAGGTCTGCTCTCTCAACTGGACTGGTACCAGACCAGTATTAGGTCTGCTTTCTCAGCTGGACTGGTACCAGAGCAGTGTTAGGTCTGCTCTCTCAGCTGGACTGGTACCAGACCAGTGTTAGGTCTGCTCTCTCAGCTGGACTGGTACCAGACCAGTGTTAGGTCTGCTCTCCCAGCTGGACTGGTACCAGACCAGTGTTAGGTCTGCTCTCCCAGCTGGACTGGTACCAGACCAGTGTTAGGTCTGCTCTCTCAGCTGGACTGGTACCAGACCAGTGGTAGGTCTGCTCTCCCAGCTGGACTGGTACCAGACCAATGTTAGGTCTGCTCTCTCAGCTGGACTGGTACCAGACCAGTGTTAGGTCTGCTCTCTCAGCTGGACTGGTACCAGACCAGTATTAGGTCTGCTCTCTCAGCTGGACTGGTACCAGACCAGTGTTAGGTCTGCTCTCTCAGCTGGACTGGTACCAGACCAGTATTAGGTCTGCTCTCTCAGCTGGACTGGTACCAGACCAGTATTAGGTCTGCTCTCTCAGCTGGACTGGTACCAGGCCAGTATTAGGTCTGCTTTCTCAGCTGGATTGGTACCAGATCAGTGTTCGGTCTGCTCTTCCAGCTGGACTGGTACCAGACCAGTATTAGGTCTGCTTTCTCAACTGGACTGGTACCAGACCAGTGTTAGGTCTGCTCTCTCAGCTGGACTGGTACCAGACCAGTGTTAGGTCTGCTCTCTCAGCTGGACTGGTACCAGACCAGTATTAGGTCTGCTCTCTCAACTGGACTGGTACCAGACCAGTATTAGGTCTGCTTTCTCAGCTGGACTGGTACCAGAGCAGTGTTAGGTCTGCTCTCTCAGCTGGACTGGTACCAGACCAGTGTTAGGTCTGCTCTCTCAGCTGGACTGGTACCAGACCAGTGTTAGGTCTGCTCTCCCAGCTGGACTGGTACCAGACCAGTGTTAGGTCTGCTCTCCCAGCTGGACTGGTACCAGACCAGTGTTAGGTCTGCTCTCTCAGTTGGACTGGTACCAGACCAGTGGTAGGTCTGCTCTCTCAGCTGGACTGGTACCAGACCAGTATTAGGTCTGCTCTCTCAACTGGACTGGTACCAGACCAGTATTAGGTCTGCTTTCTCAGCTGGACTGGTACCAGAGCAGTGTTAGGTCAGCTCTCTCAGCTGGACTGGTACCAGACTAGTGTTAGGTCTGCTCTCTCAGCTGGACTGGTACCAGACCAGTATTAGGTCTGCTCTCTCAGCTGGACTGGTACCAGACCAGTGTTAGGTCTGCTCTCTCAGCTGGAACAACTATTGGTTAACTGTTCTCTGGGCAGGAGGGGCAGAGGCTTCTAGTTGAGAGGATCCTCCACTGTTCACTCACACAGGTGTGTGTGTGTGTGTGTGTGTGTGTGTGTGTGTGTGTGTGTGTGTGTGTGTGTGTGTGTGTGTGTGTGTGTGTGTGTGTCTTATTGAAGCAGATGGTTTGACATCTTCAGATGGGCAGCACTGGGCTTAACCAAACTCACTCTTACATTCCTACGCTAATGGAGTCACTTGATCTGGACACACATCCCCTCTGCTTCTTACTGTCAAGCAGATATAATAATTAAAGTATCAGGGCTCAATAACAAAATTTCAAATATGAAATTTTTGTATCACCTCAGCATTATAAACAGTGTAAAATTATATAATATAAATAAGAATATAAACTAAAACTACAGACGTATGAAATGAAACCGTGTCACCCACCACTCCGCTACAAGCTACAAGCTTCTCACACTAACTTCACAGCGGTTTATTAAACACTCACGTTTGTTGTTAGGTTAATACTAAACTCAGCATGCTCTCCCTTATCCGCCTGATATGAACTCACAAACTCCCAGCACTCCCCCGGCTCCGCTCGGGTCGTGCTGCGCTCTGGACCCGGAGAGGCAGGGCTGCTCTGGCACTGCTGGGGGTGAGTGAGCACAGATCGGCCTCATCCCACAGCCGTAACCCAATCCGTCCAGGGAGCAGCGCCGATTTCAGAGCAAGAATGCAGGACGGGCCTGCGTCTGTCTCGCTGGGTCGGCCCGGGCACATGCCCACCGCTGGCACACACACACACACACACACACACACACAGCGTGAGCAGGCTCCAGCCTCGGCAGTGGCACACCCACGCTGATAAGGAAACCTGAGAGAGCAGATAACCCAGCGACAGAGCTCATTACAGTCTCCAACATGAAGCTTCTCTCTCTCTGCCCTTTCCTCCTCATCTGTCAGTCTTTCTCTCCCTCTCTCTCCTCCCTTACACCTTCCCTTCATGCGTCCTGGATCTTTCACTCCACATGAATCACATAATTACACTGGAGAACAAAATGAGTCTTGGCACTGGCCTGTGTGAGATGCAGTGGCCCTATTGGTACACTGTGGCACGGGCTCCTCATCACTAGCTCATTCATACCTTGGCGGGATTTAATGCCATTTGGCACAGAGCATGCACACAAATTTTTTGATAAACATCTTGTCTATAGGGTTTCTGCTTCTCCATGACAACACGTACTTGCAAAGCAGTGGTATAAAATGAACTGGACATTGCATTCAAGTGTGATCCAGTACCATCTCTCCACTAAGTGTGATCAACTACCTTCTCTTCACTGTGCTGGGCTCTTACTGTGGTCCACTACCCTCTCCGCGCTGTGCTAAGCCCTAAGTGTGGTCCACTACCCTCTCTCCACCGTGTTGGGCTCTAAGTGTGATCCACTACCCTCTCTCCACTGTGTTGGGCTCTAGGTGTGATCCACTACCCTCTCTCCACCGTGCTGAGCCCTAAGTGTGATCCACTATCCTCTCCGTGCCGTGCTGAGCTCTAAGTGTGATCCACTACCCTCTCTCCACCGTGTTGGGCTCTAAGTTTGATCCACTACCCTCTCTCCACCGTGTATGTGTAGTGGACCCCAGGAAGAATAGCAGCTCTGAGATAGCAGCTAATGGGGATCCTAATAATAAAACTAAAAACTAAAAAGTGTGATCCACTACCCTCTCTCCACCATGTTGGGCTCTAAGTGTGATCCACTACCCTCTCTCCACCGTGCTGAGCTATAAGTGTGATCCACTACCCTCTCTCCACCATGTTGGGCTCTAAGTGTGATCCACTACCCTCTCTCCACCGTGTTGGGCTCTAAGTGTGATCCACTACCCTCTCTCCACCGTGTTGGGCTCTAAGTGTGATCCACTACCCTCTCTCCACCGTGTTGGGCTCTAAGTGTGTTCCACTACCCTCTCTCCACCGTGTTGGGCTCTAAGTGTGATCCACTACCCTCTCTCCACCGTGTTGGGCTCTAAGGCCAAGTGCGATTGACAGTATCTTCTCCTCCTGTGCGTCTGCAGAAGGAGCCTGGTAGTTCAGGAGCGCTCCATCAGCAACGTGGGGCTTGGCTAGCAAAGGAACTTTGTACAAGTGTGCAACCTTCACTTTGGGTGAACACCTGCAATATCAGGCCAATGGAAAGGAAGGCCAATGTTCAACACTAGTGCACACCAGTGTACACAAAGCACTCCAGTTCAATGTTCCTCTAAACACACTCCTTGTTTGTATCTACATTGGCACACATACACACATAAGAGAAGACCTGTGCATAACCTAACAATCCCCAGCAAACATGTTTACAACACAAGAAACCAAACAGTTAATAATCTAGCCATGTTTGCTTATGATGTTTAGAGCTTTATGACAAATTCAGTCTGGCATTAATAAAAACTCCATTTATAGGGTACAAGCTGTTTATAGAAACTAGAACTTTTGGGAGTACGCTCACCCATTATACTGGTTTAATTGGATAATTAAAAACTTTAAAACAGCAAACCCACATGAAGATCATGGGTATTCCCATCTCCCAGGGAGCAGCATTTATAAAATGGGTTTTGAGTAAGACAATTCACATGAAACAGTGAATAGCAGACAGGTGTTAGTCACTTTGGGCTTAACACACATTGTAAAACACAAAAATGCCTCCAAACACACATACACACCCAGAGTTTGTCCAGGACAAACAGAGATTAACTCATTTTTTGCTTAGCTGTGTAATACATAACACACAACATCCCTCAGTTATATAAAAAAAGCTAACTTCAAAGGGCATCTGAGATGGAAGGAGTTACAGAAAACCGCAGAGATGTTGTTGTGTATGAAGCCCAGCAGTGTGTGGATGGCCATCTGAGAGAGGAGTGTAGGTGACACAAGTGCCCTTCATCACATGTTCCATTGTTTCGTATGCTTCTATCAGCGCTAATTCTTGCAAAGAGCACTATTAGGAACTTGACCCTTCACTTATATAAACCATCATTTATATAAAGTAAAAAATGAAACGTTCTTCCTCTTGGACACTCCCTAGCTCTTTCCTGTATAAACAATCCCTTTCTTTATTCGCAGGCTCTTAAATGCATGCAGTCTAAGCCCTGCGTGTGTGCGTGCATGTGTGTGTGTGTGTGTGTGTGTGTGTTTCTGCGCCATTGTGTGCTGGAGGGTATGGTGGGTAGGAGGATACCCCAGGACCACCAAGGAGCCCCTTATGAGGAGCCTAAGAGCTGTCAGTCTGAAAGGGACGCAGGCTGTCAGAGTGGCCCTCATGCCCAAGCCTCCTTAAGCCTATAGGCATTCCCTGCCCTGCTGGTAGCTCATGTTTACACTCCCTTTATTTAGCTTGAAAGGTAGTGGGGGAGGGGGAGGGGGGCTTGACAAAAAAGAACTGAGAGACATAGAGAGAGAAAGAGGTGACAAAGAAATAAATACAGAGTATGGGGTGCCTTGGCTGGCCATAGAGACATCTGGGACCATCGCTAAATATCCAATTAGTGTCCTCCTGAGGGGGCTCACGCAGAGGTTCAGGACAGAGAGAGAGAAAGAGAGCAGGGCCTGCAAACAGAGAGAAGGAAGGAGCACAATGACTCTCGCTTGGTCACTATGTACTGGCAAAATAGTCCGGATTGGGCCTTAATTGACAGTGCTGTGAGATATTTGAAGGCCTTATGAGACAAATCAGCCCAGCTGTTGCCAGCACATGTTCCAAATTAGATTTTTACCCAGATGCGCACGCACACACACACACACACACACACACACACACACACACACACACACACACACACACACACACACACACACACATCACCACTACCACAACACACAGGCCACATAGGTGCTTACTTGTCCTGAAAACACATTGATACAAAATGTCACTGTGCCATGTGTTTGCAGGTGTGTGTGCATGTAAGTGTGTGTGTGTGTGTGTGTGTGTGTGTGTGTGTGTGTGTGTGTGTGTGTGTGTGTGTGTGTGTGTGTGTGTGTACCTTAAGCCTATGGTGAACAGCCAACAAGAAAATCTAAGACATTCAGAGAAAGGCTTGCTGCCAGCATCTGCTCCTCTGAGCTGCTCTTTGGTTAGAGTGGTCCTGTAATTGTGAGGAAGCCTCTTCCCAGCACGTCATTTGGCCCAAAAAGCCCCATACATCAGTGCAGGAATGAGAGGACAGGCCAACTGATCTAAAAACCTGCCGCTCTTTCATTTTAACACGGCTATTTCCATAAGACATGAGCTTTCATGTTGGCTTTCTCACAGCCTAGGGTTGGAGTTCACCATAGGCACAGCAGGGTTCAATTTGCACAGTCCTGCCTCTCTCACACACAAACACACACACACACACACACACACACACACACACACACACACACACACACACAGCCAGGGGGAAAGAGGCTAAACATCATAATTTGTCACCTGTCTCTCTGCACGTGCAGAACGTTACTGCCCGTATGAATGTACCTACACATTCGTTATGCTAAGAGTTTAAATTAAATTTGATTTTAAAGGGGACAGCACTGCATGATTTCTGAATTCCCCAAATCAGATGAAGTGGCTCTAATTAAAATCTGTTTTCAGCAAACTTATATAGTGGCTTTTTATTTTAAAATGTTTTTCTATTTTTAAATGTTATAATTAAACTATAATATTAGTTAACATTTTAAAATATGATATCCAAAGAAGAAACTTTTAATGTTTCTTTGTGTAACCATGTAAAACACTGGTCAAAGAAAGCCAGAGTAATGTGTGGGTTTGCAGTGTAGTGTATTGTGGATGAATGAAACAGCTGAGTTCAAAGAAGCTCCTAATGACAGTGTGTAGCCCTCAGTACGAACCAGCTGATCACAGGTCAGCAGGGTGGTTGCATCACCCTGACAGGACGAACTGCTACAAACATACACACACACAGATGTCACCTCGCAGCCCAGTTACACAGCACAAAGATCCGTCAGAGAATTGAAACGTTTTTCAACATTAACTGCAGTTCGTCTATGAATACGCACTGTGACAGAGTAACTGACTCCACTATAACTCCAACCACTATACCAAACGTAGATGTACGTAAATACGGACTTTTCTTTGTCACAAACACCTTTTCAACTTGTGTGCCCACACACTCCAGCCCTCCGACCTGGGCGAGAGGTCGGAACCGTCCACGTTAGATCGCCTCGTGTGCTCAGGATCACGGCGAACCGAAACAAACGTTCGTTTGTTCGGCCTGGACCCGCGCGCCCCGCCGTTGGCCGTCTCGTGCCCGTGACATGGATCCGCGCCGCAGACCCGGGGCCAAGACGCACGCGGCCGAGCGGCGCTGCGCGAGGGCTGCCAACCACGGCGGCCACGGCCAGCTCGCGCGGCCCGCGCCAGCTCATTCTCCTCCACCTGGAGCTCCGCAAGACTTCAGTATCCCGCAGTAATTGTGTGAGACGAAGGCAGGTTGCAGAGAGTGGGAGAGGTCCCCTGAGTTTAATCGTGAAGCGGACACAATGCCTTCTTTTATGTCGTCTCGATATAAAATGCCTTGGAAAATGACTTGGGAAGATTATGAAGACAAGCAAGTGGAATTAAAAAGGTGTACAAGCTGACAAGCCCTTTATTTTTACAGCCACCTTTACTTAATAAAAGTCATAATAATATCTCCCATAATTAATATTGTTTTTCACACATTGTTAAAAGATTCCTTTAAAAACCTTGAAAGCCTTTATACGCGTTGAGTACTGAAAACAAGCACTGATTCCCCTGATTACAATAGAAAATAATGAAGCTGGCTTTCAACAAAGGAACATAATTAAGATACAGCAACCCTGTATACGAGTGTGTTGATGAAACACCAAAATAAAATAGGCCTACGTGCAAAGTATGAACAAACAAAAGCCCTCTGGCAAGCACGGACGTAGTTTTGGGGGGGGACGGGGGGGACATGTCCCCCCCACTTTTTCAAAAGCCGGTTTTGGTCCCCCCCAGTTTTTACAGTTAAAACCAAATATTTAAGTAGCGACGAAGTCATGTCCCCCCCACTTTTTAACGGTTAAAAAAACAATATCCAAATAGCGACAAATCTAGCACTAGGATCATGCAGCTCCGAGCTCCCCCCCCCCCCCGCTCAACAGTTCGCCACCCCAGGTTGTGTCCCCCCCACTTATGAAATCAAAACTACGTCCATGCTGGCAAGCATGTGATTATGAGCGTGAACCAACTCCCAGATGACGTTAGATGTGCAACAAATGCACTGATGTTTAATCACAGGCTTATAGTTGACTTATCTTTGCATATTTAATGCATTCTTTATTATAATATTTAACATTTTTTTCTTCAGTGGTATTTCATTTTAGAACTGTATTTTAAATAAATGCTTTTACAAAAACCTTCCTGTGGTAATGGATCTCAAAATGCAACTGAAATGTAATCATTTAATCATTTAATTATTTCATGTTTTGTGTGAATCACTGTGTGAGTGATATACAACATGCCTTGTAAGTGAATATTCTGTTCCAGGAGCTACATTTTATCATACTGATGGAAACCTTTATGGTGTACGGTGTTTCCATTGCCACAGCCATTTTAAAAGTGAATGGTGCACTGTTCACTGTCCTGTGTTGCTGAATCCAGGCAGGGCTCTCTAAGGTAGTGTGTGGCTAGCAGTCCACAGCTGCCTGTGCTGAGAGGCTGTGTGTGCCTGTGCTGCGAAGCCGCGTGCGCCTGTGCTGAGAAGCTGCCTGTTCTGAGATGCTGTGTGTGCCTGTGCTGAGAGGCTGTGTGTGCCTGTGCTGCGAAGATGCGTGTGCCTGTGCTGAGAGGCTGTGTGTGCCTGTGCTGAGAAGCCGCGTGTGCTGAGATCGCCCACTCCCGGGCTGTGAGAGGAGGGTGGTGGTGGTATTTATAGACAACTCGCAACAGGATGCCCAGGGCTCACTGAACCAGATGACAGACAGTCTGCTAGGGTCATGTGACCATATTATTCACTTCAGCGCCCTGCTAGTGAGAGAGAGGGAGGGAACGGAGGGGAGATTGAACTGCGGAGAGCAGAGCAATTACTCCTAGCAGTGGGGTAGTCTCTCCACCAATAGAGTGACTCTCCACTGGAAGTACAGTAGTTCAGCAAGACAGAAAAGCGGTTACAATAAAACTGTCAGCTAAGTTCACTTCGAAGCTACTTCATGAGATGTAAGAACTGACAAATAACAAATTGCGGCTTGAGTTTATACCACTACTTGATTGGCTTTTATGATTTTTGGGAGTCCTAGTTTTAAGTGGTATTATTATTTAAGCAGTGCAACATCTATTCACATGTCGAACCCAGGTCTTTAATCCACACTGTGTTACATATAATTGCTTAATGTTTAAGCTATACTTAAAATTGACAGCCATTTCATTTCAGTCACTTTGTCATAACATTTAGGAGCTGTCTAGAGAGGAAAAAAAGAGAGATTTCTTTTAAGAAGCCTCCCTCACTTCTTAGCCACATTAAAGCAGTGTAAACAGACAGCTGGGCTGAGACAGACACACGCTTCTCTTTCAACTCCCTCCACTTCAAAGTGCTCCTGCAAGAAGATGACACCAAGCCCACAGCTCCACAAACAAAGGTGCAGGTGCCGTGAAGGGTAACAACAGAAAAAACATCCTTTGTGTTCCCCCTCTTCTCTCAGCGAGGTGGAGATCCAACCAGCAACACAATAATTGCCTTCACTCAGCCGAAAAGACCATGCGCTCCAGGAATCAGGAAAGTGGCATTCCCATCAGATCTATTCATGTGGACCTGTGGCTCTGTGCCATTTACAGTCTGCGTGATAATCGGAATGTTAAAGATTTATCATATCGCGTGAAATTGGAGGATCACATCACTAATGAATAATGATGTTGCGCTTAGCACTGAGAGCTCCTTCATGCTTCTGTGATTTTAATTAGACCAGCATGACAGTGCAGCAGTCAGGGGAACCCGAGGAACGTCTCCAGGCACACAGAAAGTCCTCACCTGGGACGCCACAGCTGCCGAGGTTGCCGAGGTTGAATTAACGCACCAGTCGTCCCGTTGAACATTTCTGCACTCGGCGTGGGGCGACACGGTGTGATCCGGGGAAGCATGGAGCCAGCTGGCTTGTGTTTGAAGTTGCCCCGCACATCTCCCGCAGGGAAACGGACAAGCAGCAAGGTATAGCCAGAGCTTTCTTCTCTCTCCTGAATCAGGCGTCTATGCCTTCCTCACCCGGCTCCCTTTCTCTCCGGAGCCTGAATCGGAGATGTGGGCCTTTTGTGTGAGAAGGAGTCCAAGCCCACAGCTCCCTGACCAGTCCCCCCACTCGCCCGCATCTTAGAACCTTTAAGGGGCTCGGGGGTCGTGGGTTCGGAACAAGGTGACTTGAATGAGAGTGCTGCACAGCATCCCATTTCAAAGGCCCAGTCTCTCCCCCCCCCCAACCCCAACAACATCATCCCTTTGAGACACCCCCCCTCCCCCCGGCAGTGCCACTCACATCGCACTAAATAAGGCTAATTAGCATAGTATCCCAAAGGTGGGAGACCACAAAGGAAGCACTTAGTGTGAGTACAGACTGCTAACATTACAAGTTGTACAAGCCAGGTGGGCCTATGTAAGTACTTGGAGAGTCTTCTTGTTACATGTGGTACAGACTGACTACACAATGCAGCAGTTACTTGTACGGCTCCATTCCGAGACAAAGTCTTTTTTTTTTCCTTCATGAACCATTGTGGAAGTTTTGATCTTATTCCAGCTTATAATGCTCATTCAACTTCTTCAAAACCAATAAGACAGTATTCCAGCAACATAATGCATATAACCAATTGTGGCAAACTGCTCAAAAGGGTGTTTATTAGGTGTGGCAAGTTCAGGTTGTGAAGGTGAAAGTCTTCTCCAGAATTCTGGTTAACCTAATTACCTCAAACCACCAGATAATTAATTAATTCATTAATGGTTAATGGAACCAAACAGGTAATAACAATGCCATGGTGGGACTTTTATTTTTTAACCTAAATTTACACACCACTGTTCTTTATCCACTTAGCATTCTGAATGAATACCAAGAGAAACTTGTATTACCCTTGTCAGCAGTCCAGGACTTTATGGCCATGCACCACTGATTGAGAGGAAAAAACAGAGGAAGTGTACAAACAGAGGAGTAGTCTCACCATGCCGTGGCCACACTCGGAGCCGTCGGCTAGGGGCATGTGCTGTGTGCGGCAACCTTTGTGGTCTCCTTCAGAGCTGCTGCACCACAGTCGCTTACACTGTTTCTGTGATGAGAGTTCATTCATGGAAGAAAAATGAGCAGAAATTAGAATATAACCTACAATATGTAAGCCCGAACTACTTAATATATGCAAAATGTTACAAATATATAGTGACTGTAGCTTTAAGGTGTTATGAGTGCACAAAAGCGATATTAATACATGGCCAAAATGATATTTTGGGTGATTTCAGAAAACCACATGAATGTGCAGTAACCTAAGTAAACAGTTGAAGAATAGATTTTCATGTCATACGGTCTAGTTCAGTTTTGATTGGACAATGGAATGTTCGCAATCATCCAAAACTACAGAAAATGCAAGAATTCATCGAAACATCACAAAAGACATTGACAAATCAAACAACCTCATTTGAGTGGCCATGAGGAAATGTCATGTAACACTCTATGAGAGACCAAAGCCCTTGTCCATCACACTGTACTGGAAATCACAGGTAAATGCAACACTGCTCTTTGAATGTTTAGATGAAACTAACATATTCTGTGGGTTTGTGTAAAAATCTCACAACTCTTCATTCCTGCTGAGATTACTTCCTTGAAAACCAGAAAACTGCCCTCCCCTTGAGTCACTTTGCTCGTACTAACCATGACGGCACTCCAAGACTGGTTCACTGCACCAGTACCTCAGCTGTATAAACAACAGCATCAGTAATTATTTGTCCAAATCACTTTGCATCATGTGACTTTGAAAAAAAAAAGTCGTTCTCACCGATTTTTTGCTGCTATTACTCTACAAACAAACACTGGTTATGTGTCAGCTATTCTAAAAACACCGGTTATGTGTCAGCTATTCTACAAACACCGGTTATGTGTCAGCTATTCTAAAAACACCGGTTATGTGTCAGCTATTATTCTACAAACAAACACCGGTTATGTGTCAGCTATTATTCTACAAACAAACACCGGTTATGTGTCAGCTATTATTCTACAAACAAACACCGGTTATGTGTCAGCTATTATTCTACAAACAAACACCGGTTATGTGTCAGCTATTCCTCTACAGACAAACACCAGTTATGTGTCGGGCATCTGAAGCGCAGTCTTACCATAAATGGGCAGACTTGTGAGCCGGGCCCGAACATCAGCTCACACTGCCGGGTGGCGCTGTACAGCTGACCTGGGAGCTTGGCGGGGAGGTCGTAGGTCCTGCCAACAGGTTCGTCCAACAGGCACTCCCCATAACCAGTGCTAGAGGACAAAACGCAGGAGAGCATCAACAGAAGTTTCCCATACACCGCACTCACACCTGTAAGTGAGGAAGCTTTATCTTGAGCATTAAAACTGTGTCTCTTTTAGCTTGACACCGGCATTCTTGGTCTATCCTGAGATGCGTGTTGACGTCGTTCGGAGACCTGACAGAAACGGCAGGGTGATACTTCGGTTAGCAGTGGGTGGTCTGTTTTGTTATCAGTTCATTTCACTAAATGATTTGGCCCAGTCTGAGCCCCTCCATCCTTCACACAATGAGCTGCATTTCAACACACCTTCAACACACCTTCCCAGAACCTTGCCGCTCCTCTTCACAATGGGCAAAATGGAAGGATTTGAAAGTCTATACACGCTTGCCAAAAATAAAAGATTCATAACACTGTTCCTACAATCTCCTCCTTTCCAGAGGTATACAGCCTGTCCACCACACCCATCATTTCAATTATACAGGAGAGGTCACAAAAGAACAGCTGTTCTAAACATGTCCACCAATGCCCCGCATTCAAGCGCAGGTCTTAGGCCGTGAATAGGCCTTTCAGCGCAGGGCATTAGAGAGTCACTCAGCTGCCTGATGGAAGCGTCCCCAGTGAGGTCCTGCTCCCGTCCTCTCCGCCTGCATTCATCAGCGGAGAAAAAGGACAACGCCATGCCAGCTTGGCGTGTGATTCTGAGACGTGCGGACGCTGCCCGAGCGTTTGGTCCGGTGTGAGAGGACTGAACACCTGTTGTCCCCCCAGCCTGCTCACGGCCTCAACTTCCCCTCTTCTGTCATGCTGGGGAATAAGTTCTGGGGGGGAGATGTGTAGGGGGAGATGTGCTGGAGAAGATGTGTTGGGGAGATGTGTTGGGGAGATGTGTTGGGGAGATGTGTTGGGGAGAGATGTGTTGGGGGAGATGTGCTGGAGAAGATGTGCTGGAGAAGATGTGTTGGGGAGATGTGTTGGGGAGATGTGTTGGGGAGAGATGTGTTGGGGGTAGATGTGTTGGGGAGAGATGTGTTGGGGAGATGTGTTGGGGGATATGTGTTGGGGAGAGATGTGTTGGGGGAGATGTGTTGGGGAGAGATGTGTTGGGGGTAGATGTGTTGGGGAGAGATGTGTTGGGGAGATGTGTTGGGGGAGATGTGTTGGGGAAGATGTGTAGGGGGAGATGTGTTGGAGAGAGATGTGTTGGGGAGATGTGTTGGGGAGAGATGTGTTGGGGGAGATGTGCTGGGGAGAGATGTGTTGGGGGAGATGTGCTGGGGGAGATGTGTTGGGGAGATGTGCTGGGGAGATGTGTTGGGGAGAGATGTGTTGGGGAGAGATGTGTTGGGGAGATGTGTTGGGGAGATGTGCTGGGGAGATGTGCTGGGGGAGATGTGTTGGGGGAGATGTGCTGGGGGAGATATGTTGGGGAAGATGTGTTGGGGAGAGATGTGTTGGGGAAGATGTGTTGGGGAGAGATGTTGGGGAGATGTGTTGGGGGAGATGTGTTGGGGGAGATGTGTTGGGGGAGATGTGCTGGGGGAGATGTGTTGGGGAGATGTGTTGGGGAGATGTGCTGGGGGGAGATGTGTTGGGGGAGATGTGTTGGGGAGATGTGTTGGGGGAGATGTGTTGGGGAGATGTGCTGGGGGAGATGTGTTGGGGGAGATGTGTTGGGGGAGATGTGTTGGGGGGATGTGTTGGGGGGAGATGTGCTGGGGGAGATGTGCTGGGGAGATGTGTTGGGGGAGATGTGTTGGGGAGATGTGTTGGGGGAGATGTGTTGGGGAGATGTGCTGGGGGAGATGTGTTGGGGGAGATGTGTTGGGGGGAGATGTGTTGGGGAGAGATGTGTTGGGGGGGATGTGTTGGGGAGATGTGTTGGGGGAGATGTGTTGGGGGGAGATGTGTTGGGGAGAGATGTGTTGGGGGGGATGTGTTGGGGGGAGATGTGTTGGGGGGGATGTGTTGGGGAGATGTGCTGGGGGAGATGTGCTGGGTGAGATGTGTTGGGGGGAGATGTGTTGGGGGGGATGTGTTGGGGAGATGTGTTGGGGGAGATGTGTTGGGGGAGATGTGTTGGGGGGAGATGTGTTGGGGGAGATGTGTTGGGGGGAGATGTGTTGGGGAGAGATGTGTTGGGGGGGATGTGTTGGGGGGATGTGTTGGGGAGAGATGTTGGGGGAGATGTGTTGGGGAGATGTGTTGGGGGGAGATGTGTTGGGGAGAGATGTTGGGGGGGATGTGTTGGGGAGATGTGTTGGGGGGAGATGTGTTGGGGAGAGATGTTGGGGGAGATGTGTTGGGGAGATGTGTTGGGGGGAGATGTGTTGGGGAGAGATGTTGGGGGGGATGTGTTGGGGAGATGTGTTGGGGAGATGTGTTGGGGAGATGTGTTGGGGAGAGATGTTGGGGGGTGTGTTGGGGAGATGTGTTGGGGGAGATGTGCTGGGGAGAGATGTTGGGGGGGTGTGTTGGGGAGATGTTGGGGGGGTGTGTTGGGGAGATGTGTTGGGGGGGGGTGTGTTGGGGAGATGTGTTGGGGAGAGATGTTGGGGGGGTGTGTTGGGGAGATGTGTTGGGGGGACACTCAGAGGCAACTTTGTTTTCATGCAGGGGGGGGAGAACAAGTACTGTATGTGCACTTTAGGGAGGGTGTTCATTCAGCAATGAGAGAGTAGAACTCAAAGTAAGTCATGTGAGAGGAGGAGAGAGGGAGGGGGGGAAAGAGAGGGAGGGGGAGAGAGAGAGAGAGACAGACTGTATGGAGGCGTCTCTCACCACTGTCCCATCAGCACCTTGGGTATATGGGTCTGTTATTAAAAGCAGCGGGCTTAAAAGTCTCTTTTTTTTTGTAGAACTTATATTAAAGTGTGATGCGAGAAGTCTATCAAGACAGGCCAAAGCTGTCTGGCACAGATGAACAGCCCACACCTGTTTAGCACTGGGGTGAATTCTGTAAAGTCAGTTCATCTAATAAAAATGAGCTGCAGGTACTGTTCAGTTTTAGTAAACATTGCTTCTCTTTACCAAACTCGAATGACTGGATTGGGCCTGAGTGTCTTCCCTTAAATGACGTGGTTGATTTAAAGTCGTTTGTGGTATACAACATAATGTGCAGCATTCACAGTGGCTTCGCTGCAATGTTCTGGTATGTTGTCCACATGTATGTTTTCTTCTCTATTCTTTTCTTGAAGAGAAGTTAAGTGAGGGTGTTGGTGGGTGTCAACTGTGACAAAAACGCTGTCTGGACTAACAGGCAGTACATTAATAACGTGATTAATCACTGGACTCCACATCAGATCAAATTAAAACTTTTTGTGATGAACGGTGTGATATATTTTGGGCGCAGTTCCACTCAGTAATCATGGCACTGTATTGACTATTTCTCCCTCTGGGACTTTTAAAAAGGGGAAGATTAAATAGGCTTTACACAAGCCAGCACATTACTACACATGCACATGAATTAGAACATAACTCTATGTTTGTTAGAGCTGGAGGAGACATCACAGAGAAATACGACATGCTATAATACTGTAGTGCACATCAATGTGTGGCTTGTGTGTGTTCCTGTGGCTTAATATTCTTACGGGAGTTTAAAAGACTGGAGAGCTTCTGAGAATGAATAGCCACTGAAAACACTGATGGACTTAGCCACACAAGTGCTGTGCCGATCAGAGCTGTGTCGATCAGTGCTGTGCTGATCAGTGCTGTGCCGATCAGTGTTGTGCCGATCAGAGCTGTGCATTGTTGCCTTGGCCAAGAACAGAATGAGCAGCCTTCTCTTTCCATGGTTCCCACCAGAGAAGAAGGTCCCCAACACAGACTCCACAGCCGCCTCCACACTTCATGTTTAGAAATATCGCCATTGTTAAGCAAACAGTTTTTTTCTGATTCTCCCATACAACAAAACTCGGTCAGTCTCCCCCCACTGACATTTCCCCTTCGGTTTCAGATGTGAGAGTTCAACGAAATCACCCACGCGCCCTTTGATGCCTCATATGGAAAAGGATTCCCCCTTCCTCCATTCCTGCCTACCACTCTTTCCACTCCAGCCAAATCCCACGATGGAAGGCCGGCCCGACATCCCTCGGGTCCGTCGACACCGGCCGCGAGCCCCCGTCAACAAGGGCCCCTTTTGTGGAGGTCCCACGGGCGACGGCACAGGAGAGCGGATCAAAGGGTGGCGTCCAGCAGGAATCTCATTTTAACTGACATTTCCCCGTGTTGAAGGGAAGCCCTTCAGCCAGGGCGCCCGCTCACAGCTCCACTCTGGGAGCCCTGAATGAGCCGTCGTCCTGGGATACCGTTGCTGTGGGACAAAGCACGTTGGCGGCTAAATGACTGTTTGTCCAGCATTTCGAGAGTCACTCCAGCAGAGAGGAGCAAGGAGAGGACAGACAGACAGACAGAGAGACCGACAGAAAAACAGGAAAGATAGACAGGAATAGGCTAAGATGGATTCAGCAACAGGATTATACAAAAATACACAAGAACACTCTCTTTTGAGGTGACCATTACACTGTTTTCTCGACCACAGAGACAGGCACTTACTCCAGGAACTCGGTGATGTACTTTCGACTGCACTTCGACCAGGACCATGGGCTGGTGTCATAGTTCAGGGTCGGGGCCATGACATGATACTGATGCTTCATTCCAGCTTCCCGACACTTTGGGTTGTCATCATGAGGCATGTTGAAGCTAAAACACACACACACACACACACATTGGGAAAAGAGTACTAAACAGACTGCGACTGGCAGAAAGGACAAATGTCAGTAGTTTCTCAGGTTTACACTTTAAATGGTTGTCACCTTGCACTTGCTGAAGAACCTTAAACATTCGAACAAACAGAATTCACTCGTTTCTTGACCGCAGCACAGCTCTGATAAGCTGCACACTTGTCTGTGGGACATAGTGCCATATAGGGACATATTCCACCATGCTGTCATGGTCAGATAGCGTCAAGCCTGACCCACAGTAATCACAGAAACAACCTTCTTTTGTGCCCTGAAGTCAGAAAACATAGATGAGTCTGACAAGCAGTTTTTTTATATACAAGACATTTAAACGAAAGTCTTTCTACTAAATTTTCCTGGGATTACATGGAAGGGAATCCAGGGAGAGAGTACAACATGATCTCATTATAACGCACACAGACTGTCAAATGTCAAATGTTTTAGCCGTTTTAAATGGATTATTGTTCAACATGCTCAAGGAGTTATTTTGGAAAAAAAATGTAATTATGCTGTTTTGATTCACTGGACGCTCTGTGCTTGAAAGTGCTTTAGCAAGGGCACAGATCCAACTGTAGTATTACCCACCCACCCACACACACATAAACAAACACACACACACACACACACACACACACACACACTCATACAATGTCGTGACAAGGGTGACGCTGGACAGATTATGCACAGCTGTGTTGTGTTTACTGTGATACAAAATTTTCCAGCTGTGAGGTAATACATACACACGCTCACAAAAATACATATGCACATTCACTGATATGGGCGTACACACACACACACACTCACACACACACACACACACACACACACACACACACACACACACACACACACACACACACACACACACACACACACACACACACACACACACAAACACACACAAACACAGATGATGTCCAGTTCACATAACTGCAATCCATGAAGTCTCCATTTTAAAGCATTGCTGTTTTTTAAGAGCACCAGCAGGAAATCTCCACAGTTGTAGTGTGTAACTGTCACCCCATCAACTCATTCAACGCCACATGACTGCACTTCCTCCTTGTGTGTCTGCAAAGGTCACGTGTAGGCAGGAAACAATCTGGCGGTAGACTGAGGGAGGAAAGCCTCTCCAGAGGCCAGCTGGTGAGCTGCAGACGCAGGGACCTGCAGTAGCCTCTGCTGGCCCCCGCCAAGGGGCCACACGTGTTAGGGAAGACCGGGACAAGCTCATGCTTTTGCAGACAACTAAGAGACATGTTATTAACACTTGTGCATAAAGACTCTGAGTCTTTAAGACCTGAACACTCTCTCTCACCAAGAGCATCCAGATACCTGTAGAACTACAGAACGTCTGGAGAATCTTCTGTTTGTGCTGAATGGTTGCCAGATCACGTGGCCTTCAAGCAAACATGTACTGCTTATGGGGACAAACACTGTCCAGGACTAGATTTAGAGTTGAAGGACAGAAGGACGGACACATTGTGTTAACGAACTGATAAAACGTTATTATTTGTTACTCCAAAGGAGAATATGAAAAATAACTGACACTGTTTCAGTCTACGGCTTGTGCTTTTGCGAACTCTGAAACTCATGTCCAACATGAGCGGGTCCAGTTGACCACAGCAGACAGTGTGAGGGCTACTGCTGTTAGATTTGATGCAGGCCCACTTGAGCTGATGGAATTTGCTCCATCTATCAGCTCTGAGGGGGAGTAGAATTTCTGCCATTCTTACAAGCGTCTGACACTAGACTCATTCACTAACTGCAAATGGGGGTACTGCAGTGAATTATGCATAACTGCATTTGAGTGATTGAGTCATATGTTATGAGTCGGTCATCTGTCCACAATAGCTTGATTCACAAGCTCCCCACCATACATTCACACACGGTGACTGTGGTGTGTTGTGAAAGCAGACACAAATGGAGGCCAATGTCATCACAACAGAAGACTTACATGGTAATTATGTGGTATAGAATGACGGCTATACCAAAATGTGGGACACTCTGATATTCTTAATAGTTTGTGCCACAGAGACATGTCAGCTCCAGAACCTCAAAGAGCAACTCCGTTGAATAACAGCTTCACTGCACAGCTCCTTCATACAGAATTTATATCAAATTATTGAAGCACACATCAAACAGTGGAGAGCACGGCTAAACAACAATAACGTCATATTCAGCATGACGACTGAAGAATGTGCGGTCGACACCCCACTCCCAGGACGGAGAGTCGCTCATGCACACAGCCTCCATCCTGCTGCGTACGGCAGGGGGCCTAGCCGAGCCCAGAGCCTGGATTAAGCCTGGCCTGCTATTAAACATGCAGTTGCTTTATTATGCTTTGCACCTGTGTACCCCTGGAAGGGGCGGGTATAAGAGGGTATAAGAGGGCTTTTGTGTGCTGAGTGCGGGCACTTTCGGCCAGACGGACCCCCCCAGGGGCCGAAACTTACACATGACCCAGCTCATGAGCAATGGTGAAGGATGAGCTCAGACCATTCTCCTCACTGATAGAGCAGCTCCGGTTCGGATCACACATTGTGCCCAACTCCGCCAGTCCTAGACCGAGAATACACACAGAGCAGCAGCGTTAAGGTCAACAAAACTACAATACATTGTGAAAGCCCTGCAACTGCCTCAGGACAGAGATACAAATCCACATTACTGTCATTTATATTCATTTCATCGTGTTATAAGTTTGCACATTCGAAACATGCAATGCTGTGTATTTCCATACATCCATGGGAAGAAGAAGACCTGAGCATGACTCTTTGGTGTCATTGGTTCGGCCACGAACGCAGCTACCGCAGTAGGAACTGTGTAACGGTGCGGGTCACCGACACACGGGAGTCCTACAAGCTCATGACTAACAAGGCCATTAAATAAAGGTGATGCTAGCCACCTGCCTAACCTCAGCTCTTAGCATAATGTCTCGTATGCTGTGGGAAGCTTGTGTTGACCCTTATACTGGAGGTGGACAAGGTCACAAACGCAAAAGCTTTTAGACTGAAATGCAATTACTGAGTAAAGGCTGAGAGTAGGAGTGTTTCCTTTGTCAAAGGAATGAGTTTATCAAATCTGTCAAATCATTTGTCAAATCATGGAAAAAATGACATATGTAGATAACCCATCGATAACCTGTGATGAGGTTTTGATTTACACTGTAAGGTGTAAGAAATATGGCAGATTTATGGTACGTTTAGGTACCTAAAAATATGTTGCGTGTTAGTAACTAAAAATACATATAGGTTCATAAAAGTACAGTTATGAACCTAAAACGTCCAGTTAATGATTAAAGTGACCTAAACAAGTGTAAATATACAGTGTAAATAAGATATGGTGACTGTTCTACACAGCTTGGTCTTTTCGCTGATAGTGACATACACAAGCACATGTGCGCCAGGAAACAGCATGCTCCAGTGTCATGACCTTTCTCCTTTGCCCTTCATTAGCAAGTTTAATATGCTGCACTAGAGACAACCTTGCCAGTCATCCTTAGATGTCCCTCCTCTGTACACCAATCACTGTCCCACAAGGATGGAGGAACATTCTCTAGGTGGACTGACTTTAAGAAGGTCACGTTATTTCGACGTGTGCGGAATATGATCCTGAAAGCTCTCCTGCGTGTCGTGAACGGGGGGGGGAAGCTAGAAGGCTGCTGAAGACCACAGCACACGTCTCAATGAAACCAGCGTGTGCTGTTGTCACTCAGCTGCCCCTTCTGACATTACGAATGCTGATACATTTACACCCTAGTATGTACAGGTTTGAGGGAAATCAGTGCCTGATCCTAGATCAGTACAGACAATGGATAACTACTGGAGCAGAAGGTGAGTGCATCTGAAGGAGTCTTTACCTAAGGTGTCACACTTGTCTTTTGCTCTGCAGATATCCTCCCTGTATGAAAACACAAACAGACCAAAGGCAACGTTTGGCACAATACTTATAAAAGAGACACAGTGGAAACCATTTCTGTGGCAAACAAAGAAACACTCTTCACCTTAGTGTAGGATTACCATTTAATTCAATGGCAATTTCATCCTGTATTATAGTAGGGCACAATAGGTAGAAACTTCCCTTATAAACTTAGAAACTGAATATTACATTATACTTGGTGACACGAAAGACCATGTGACCAGCTATAAGAACAGAAGGACATACCTCAAAAGTTAAGGATGGGAGGTGTACAGTGAAAGATACAGGTACCTGGTGATGAGCAGGGCGGTGTCGTGATGGGATGGATGACCGTCATCCAGAACATTCTGACTCTGCTGCCACACACAGAAGTTGTGCAGTGTCGTAGCAGCATAGAAGTTCACATTAGGGCCTTCCTGAGATACCATGAATAAAGAGCTTTTAACTGAGTTCTTCATTCAACATGGGAATGTTCACAACGGAGGAGACCATGAATATTTGAGAAGGTCAGAGTGATTCGGTTCATTAACATGTCCTTAGGGTAATGAGGCTTATACACCTGTCCTTCACATGAAGTAACTGAAGCGTATCAAGTAGTATGTACCTGTTCATTGTGAATGATGATCAGTTTGACAATCATGATATTGATTAAATTCCCCACACTTGGGTCTTTGTAGACTGCAGCCACCTGGAATGAGAGGCACACAGAGAAGGGAAAGGCAAACCAAAGCTCAAACATGTTTATCAACAAACTGCAGATAAGCAGTCAAAACCCACACAGATAAGCCCGGAAGTCAGAACTCTTGAAAAAGGCCACAGATCCTTCGTTACTTAGCAGTCAGAATCTGGTGATTTATGTTTTTCATGTTCAAATGTTTTTATGATCCTGTTCAGGACCATGTGAAACTTGCAACGGAGATCCCATGAATGTTTAATTAAAGCATGATGCATAACTCCCCAACTAACTGTGTCTGATGTAGTGCTGGGAGGTATGACCAAAATTCTATATCACGTTATTTTTCAAAATTATCGGTTTCACAGTATTTGATGGTTTTTTCCACCCATGCATGATGTGTTAACCGCATTGATTACGAAAATAATTACTGCAGTAGAGTGGTTAAGAGTACCCTATTCCACTGTTAGAAAAATGTCTCCACCTAAGTATTACATGTAATACAGATTTGCATGGGCCCACATGATCAGTTTTCAAATGGTAGCAATAAAGTAGTGAATGAATCATATAGCATGACAGTTGCAGTAAAAATACAAAACCTTTTATTTAAAACATTTTTCAGACGACATATGACTGTATGTTTATACAACTTATGTGAACCAGCTACACGTAATCAGTGTTGTATAAAGTATTAGAGACCCATACTTGAGTAAAAGTACAAGTACTCTATCAAAAAATTGACTTGAGTAGAAGTTGAAGTGTTCTTTAAAAACTACACTTAAGTAGAAGTACAGAAGTATTCTGCATTTTTTGTACTTAAGTATTGCAAGTAGTTTATTCTCAAATTTATTACTCAAGTACTAAAAGTAAAAAGTACAAGTATTGTGTTTTGAATTAATTAAAGAAAGCCGTCAAAGTTTGATTATCAATTGTTTTTATATATCACAAATCAAAGATGTCAAAGACCACAAATACAAGTGTTCTGTATGTACAAACAAGTAGCAACTTTAAAAACTGGGCTTAACACTTTGTACACAAAAAACAGATAACCTGTGTCCCGCTACGTCGTAGGTTTGACACAGAAGTACAAGTTCGCCTTAATTTAGCTGAGAAAACTAGGTGAATTTTGGACGTAAAATCTGTCCGTCGGATTCTAAGGGTGAGCTTACTGCCCTGCGTTTACCCTCAATAAATGCCCGTACCCTATAAAAACACTACACTATAAAAATGGGCACATGATTAGTCAGCATGAAAAGAGACACGGCTTACTGTTGCTAAAAACACAACTCAGCATAACATTGTCTTTATGATTGCCAGCTAAGTGAATACTGCTGCACGTCATGAACATAATTAGGTTAGTTCGCTAAGATATCCAAACTAACTAGCGCTTACTGACAGCTAAAGCTGGTGTGTCTTCTGTGCATTATATTTATAACTTACATGGATGTGTTTCATCAAGTTCAAAGGTGAATTTTTGAAGGCCAATATTTCACCCTCTTTAGGGAGGCAGAGATGGCACTTCATCCTATAGGAATTTACTTTCACTCCAGCAAACGCAAACACTGTCTCTAGGTAGGGCCAGGGTGGTCTCCTTCCTCACTCTCACCACCACGATCACTTGATGTTGAAGGTGTGGAAGGTGCCAATATATGTACATTAAAATGCCAACAAGCTTATTATGCAGCACTTATGCTGCTCTTCTGCTGTTACCAAACACGGTACCATCTCTTTTAATGAGATAAAACGTGAAAAATTTGGAATAATTTTGAGTATATGTGTATTTGTATAAATATGTAAATTAAGCTGAAGGTGCTGGAAAATACTGAAAATGGACCTTGAAAGTGCTGTACAAGTGCGTGAATTCCACATTGTAACTTCGCACGCACAAAAATCGAGAGGTGCACGACCTCGCAACGTGACCTTGCGCCAGTCACGACGTGTCAAGTGAACCTAGATTACAAAGCTTGTCAAAAAATACAGATGCTCCTTGTTCAGTTAAACTTATATATAGATGTGACACAACATGTATGTAAAATCGAATTAAATCAATTTATTACACCAGGGAACTTATGTGGAGATACAAAAGACACTTTAAGACACAAATGCTTTTGAAGGCTGCTTGGCGTTCAAGTCAATGGCTATAGGTCATTGCATGATCAGCATTTCTGACTCTCAATCATGATTGTTGCCAATGCTGGATAGCTGAATTCATTTTATGTTGCGTAAGCAAATACGTAGCCTAGAAATCCCAATTAAAAAAATTAACATCTTCTGCGGCTGAGAGCAGCACAAGCACAGAGTATGCTAACAGTCAATGTTAGTGCTAGCATTAACGTTACAACAGAATCTAGCAGCCAGCTACAGATCATTGGCGCTTCCGCAGTGTGGGAATGGGTAGGAATCATTTCATTTTACAGTCTATTCTGGCTTTTTGATTGTTTTATTGTAGTACCTGGTTTGGTTATGCAGCTGCAGATTGTTGTTTATGTCTGTTTTTATGATGACGCTGCTAAACAGGGAGTCTGGAAGCTTTGCCACCATTTTCTGCACTAAGTGTATTTGAACTACACTTAGCTGGTCTTTGAAATACATGGGGTAGGATATAGTTTTATAGTGGTGATGTATCAATTATGTGCAAAAAAAAAAAAAACTCCAGATCCCTCTTGATTGCATAGTGGCTCATAGGTATGTGCAAACATGCGAGGTATGCTGAATCTATGATCTTCTAACACCAGCAGCTCAGCCTTTATGTTTCTATTGTTGTTGTTAATGTTTTTCTCACTAATTCCGTCATATATCGTATAACCCCATGAACTGTTAGGAAGATTTGAAAACGTAGATTCCACCCAACCCTAACTATGACCTCACCAGACCTCTAAAAGACCCAGCCATCAGATACACACTCTACAAGTCTCAGGTCAACCCGATACTCCAGCCAACTACATTTGTTTGCCTGTGATGGATTTTTTGGTCTGCATGGACTCATGGAGTGTCACTGGAACATTTCCTGTGTCACTGGAACATTTCAGGATTTTTTTTATATAAGCCACCGTGCTGAGTGACAACTTCATCTTTAGCATCTGCACGTGCAAAACAAATGCATCAATACGCATACAACTGAGTCTTGCATAAGGACGGAGGCTATGTGGATAACACCCACAAGCATTTACTCCAGGTACAAATACAATTTTTTTCCACATTCATGTGGAAAATTCTGAACCTAACTTATCAATATATCAAATTCAATTTCCTTTGCTCCACAGAATTAAACTGAACATTCCTTTTACTCAAAAAGCTATGGACAGCAAATGTTAAGGAATAAGAAGCATCTATTAACCACGTTTCATCAGAACAGAAGAAAGCAGTACTGAATCTGACAGGTGTGTCACTTTTCAGATCATACCATAAAAGAGTTGACATAGTATGCCTACATAGATAAAAAAAAAAAGAAAGAAAGAAAAGAATTCATTTAAAAAGTAGTTTTGGAAAAAAAAATCTTACTTACTACTGACATGATTGTTAGAATGTAGTGCTCCAGGTTGCGCCCGTGGTGCCGTACCATCTTGGCATCGGCCGTCACCATCAGCTCCACGAACCGCGGGTAGGACAGGAAGCGTTTCCTGCGGCTGCCGCTAGGGGGCTTTGAGTTGCGCATCGCCGCGAGCCGCTTATCCGCACTGTCCCACAGCGAGCCCAAGTCTTCCTGAACGCTTCTGTTACTATGGAAATGGCCATGGTTTATCGTGTGATCTGTGGGGAAAAGATGGCAAAATCTTAAGTTTAAGAAAGGGACCTGAGTATTGGACCTGAGTATCAGTGTTTTTTTAGCCTTTTGTAATTAATCTTAAATGTTAAATTTTTCATTTTGATGTGTTCATACTAGTCAGATTCTAGTAAGGCCCTTACAGGTTCATGAGGAGATATTTACGGAAGTCAATTCATGCTAGAATGGCCGAAACTTGATCGTTTTGATATTTTTTTTATGTAGCCTAATAGCTTTAACAAAATAACTTCCACCATATCTACCAGTAACTAACTATGATTAGATTAGTGCATATTTGTGTCTGGTATTATGAGAAATTACCCCTGTAATCCTCCTTATTGACCTAATACTTTATGATACTAGTCCTTTTTTTTCCCGCCGTTTCAGCACTTTGCATGTTACCTTGACAACGATTTGCCAACAATGTTACCTCAGAAAACATTGTAAAATAGAAAAATAGGTTAGGAGTTATCAGTTACAAAAGAATATCCTGACATTTTGATCCATCTTAACGCATGAAATGTGTTTTTTTATTTTTCGTGGCCAGCCTAGAAGTAGCATTTTTGCTCACTGTCGGACGTGAGCTGCTCAGCACATGTCCTGTGAAACCTAGCAACTCCTATCTAGTCATGTTTTAATCAAGGTCACGTGTCAACGTGTGCAAGCCTCTGTTGCACTTGATGGCAAACTAGCTGACGTGGATCCTGTTGTTGAGCTGCATGGCGTGAGACGTCTAGCCCCATCTTCAAAGTAGCTAACTTGGGAATCTAGGCAGCTTGCTGGCTCAATAGGTGTCTAGACACACTGAGGGGCTAGAAGGCAGCAGTAAACATGCTGCCTGTGAGGAATGATTGTGGTAATCACGTAATTAGCTAGCTAGCCAAAGTGGCTTTGTTGGAAATAACTTTGAGTAACATTATATTTACTATCTCAAAATGTGGGATGCTTGTGATGACGTTGGCAGTGATGAGGTTTAGTTACTGTAATTATCATTAATCCTGGGTCTTCCAAATTGCCCAGGGTAAAAACAATTCAGCACTCAACACGAGCCACTTTTGGACAGTCACAAATATTTGATAGTTAGCTAGCTATACAATATTAAAGATTATTACATTTTTAACATAATGTTTACTCGAATACTCTAGTAAAGTACAGTGTGTGGGTTTAATTATCAAAATCTTATTTTCTCAAGGTTAAGGTTATGGTATTTTTATATGAGAAACCTCCCCATGTTGAAATTTGCTTAAAGAAAGTGACCTTGGCATGGTTGAATAATTAGAGTTCATTATTCCTCCTTCAAATTTAAGTTCCACATTTTTTAATTCTACAGTTTTACAAAGAACCACAGGGAACATTTCCAAAATCCTAGACTAGACTCATTAATATTTTTACTTAGAAAAATTGGATACACCGTTACCCAAGCAGTGTTAACATGGACCTGCACAGCTGAAACATGAACAGTTCACCAAGTATTGTGGAGAACAAAACAACAGTGCAACAGCAATGAAAATGGCATGCTGTGTACATAATTATATCCTGTTCTGGGCGGTGAAGGGGATCTCTGCACTCTTCCTAACCTTCACAGGTAAACAAACTGTCAGCGGGCATGGGTGATGTTCATATTTAACAGGATAACAGTTAAGTTGTTAGTTTGCTCTGCAATTTCACTCCAGACGGTTTGTGAAACCTTAGACAATATAGAAAAAGTTTCACTCTGTGTTTGACACTGAAATGAGGCGCAGTTCCAACTGTATTGGGATCACAACCCCAACCACATCCTGTAAGTAGCTTGCCATGTTGCATGATTTTATCCACCTTTGTCCGCTGAAGCCAGATCAGTTTCAGATGTTGCACTGATGACACTTGTAGATGCTGAACAATAAATGGCGGTCTGGTAAATCTAGGATCGCCTAGTTGTCTTGTTTATTTTGTGTAATACAGTACATAAGCGTGCGCATCCAATGTTGTCAACTCAGCAATTCAGTGACTTTCAGACTCCTTTAGTTACTTTAGTTATTTTTTCTAAGAAAACACCTAGCAACAAAGCTAATGACGTAATAGACAAACCTTTGCTACTTTCCATTGAAGAGTTGCCTGTACTCGCCCACAAGGAAGAATCACACCTCTGTCTACATCTGCTCTGTTTAGTCTGCATGGCAGACGTGAATGATCTGCATATGTGCAAAGAGTGTTGCCAAGGACCAATAACTAATCCTTATTGTTTGCCCCTCCACTGTTTAAATCTTAAAATATTAAACAAACATTTAAATAAGTGTGCTTAAATTATGTGTAAGGTGATCACCGCAGTTATAAAGATGAATTTTAGTAGTCTACAGCAGTAGCGTGGAAATGGCTTGGAAGAGACCGCTAGTTAATATATCGTGTTAATGGGTTTGCCCCATTGTCTGACGATGGACAAATATGTAAACGAGAACAGCTTTACTCGGAATTCGCTCAAATTAAAATACATGTACATGATATAAAGAGCTAAAATCATCTCACACCAGACAAAATACAAAGAAGGCAAATTTGATGTGATGATATCACAAATATGCTAATCATATTTAGCAACATTTAGCAACTCATCATCTGGCTATACTTAGCTGATTTTAAACAGGCCTTAGCTAATTTCTCTTGAAAGTAGACAGTAACACTAAACATTTCAAGTAGTCAAAATAACCACTGTGACCATCCAAGTAGATTATAGAATCTTGAGCTTTTATTGTATTAACAAGGAACTGTGCTCTTGAGTGGGACTTGAGGTCATCACAGCTCACTGTTCTTAAAGTTCACATTATATAATTTCACCAGACAAACCACTGTCAAGATTCTACTCATGTTGTCCTCACTGAACATTTTGACTCCTCTTAAGAAAAAACAACAACAATGCAAGTACAGAATTCTTAAGGAGTATCTCAAACTTCAGCATAAGTGACTCTGAAATCACATTCTCTCACCTTTCTCTCTGCCCTCTTGTTGACTGAGGAATGAACTGCACGTAGAAAAAAGAGCCCCCCAGATTCTTGACAGTGAGAGAGACAGAGAGAGGAAACGAGCCTGAAGACAAACTGACAGGACGATAAGTACATTAGCTATGTTTATCTAGTGTCATCCTTCTCGAGTCCTCTTCCTTTGTTTATAAGTTTCCACTTCAGGGTTATATGAAGGTTTTGTCCATTCTAGCATGATTCAATTGTTAAATGACCCTGACAAGTATACCAAGCCATCCTAAGATACATAAGCTGCTTTTGCATGTGGCGGATGAATTATGAAAAGTGATGTCTGAAAGAGAAAGGAACAGCAACTCAAGCCATTTGTTGGGTTTCAAAATGATTTTTTACATTTTTTGTGCTGCAGAAAATGCAAACAAATTGCATTTTGCGAAGTAGCTTATCATGCTTCAGAAGAACCAAGTTCCTCCCGTGAGACAGCAAGCTTCATTTACACATTGCGCTGTTGAATTCACAGAGTGCGCTCTAACAGAGATACGGGGATATGTTTGTTTAACCTAGCCAAAGAGTGGGAGCAGATGACAAAGGCTTTACCATAATGCGTATGCATCTATGGATCTGGACTTTTTCCACTCGTTGAAAATGAAACAAACAGCTCACACATGTTTTCACTGCATTGCATTCTGATATATGACCACACATGGTGTTATGTCAGAAAGGGAATGTAATACTTTGGCAATGAGCCACACCTGTGAGCAGACGGTTGGAATCTGAGCCTCGCAGTTAGTTCAGCTATATGGAAAATATGAAGGTATACTAAATACTGTGGTTTGTTGAAACTATCCCAAAGGGATCCAGACATCTTGGTGAAGAAAGATTTCATGAAGAGATTTTTTATGTAAGACAATGCATTCACAATGCATAACTGAATAATGATTCGATCTTAGGAATGATTGAATGGTCAGTCCAGCAATCAGTAGTTGGTAGACCTGACTGCGGATAATGTAAACACTGTAATAACTTCCTGCTTTTTGACAGGGTGCGTCTTTCCTAAAATATGTTTAGGAAAAAATTACTATACATTTACAAAATTTGTCGAAAAGAAACACGTGTCAACTCCACAGAGAGTGCTACTCTTTGAAGCCATGAAGTTGGAATAGTTGTTGTTTTGCTATTTTCATATTGCACATTTTATGTTTAGCCAAATGTTTCGCTTGGATCTCTGGGAAGCACTGGACGCTTTGAAAATGCAGCCAAAATGAATGAAAGGAAAGAGCGTGAAAGTCAGAGTGAAAGTTTTGGATGGGTGCCCACAGTCACCAGAGCAGAGGTTTGGCCCTGGCACTCTAACTTCCATCCAGTCATAATTGGAACTATGAAACCTCAAACAGGGCCTGGCCCTCCACTCACCCTTTCAGCCAGTACCTAGACAAGCACAGCCACATGTCTGTTCAGAGAACTGTAATTGAATAGGTGGTACTGGGTCAAACCAATATTTCCTCATGATGCTGATGAACCAGAACATTTCTTGGAGATATAGATGTAATACCATGGAAGTTTGAATATGCACTAATTACTGCTGGAACTTGCTTTTAGTGTAGCTTACAGAAAAACAAAATCCCTCATCCTGGTACATTGCTGTTTCAGAAACACACGTGCAACATTCAGTATAGAACAAGCATTTAATATTAAATAAATTAAGCATTTAATTAAGCATAAAAATTATAAATTTTAAACCTTGTGCCAATCATTCAGTAATGGATCCAACCTAAAGAATAATCTGTGCAACTAGTCATTTACAAGGATGTGAATCTCAGTGATCTCCCTACAAAAGCACACACACATACACACACACACACACACACACACACACACACACACACACACACACACACACACACACACACACCTCATTCTTGGTTATGATTTACCATGTGACCTGGGCATGAGAATCAGATATCTCACACAAACTTGTTTGCACTTGGATCAGTCAGTAGTATGATGCAGTGATTTTCCCACTAAGCTAATTTTACAGTAAACAGATAACACCAGAAAAGCCCTCTGGTGCTAATTATTCTGACAGGGAGCTTCAAATCAGTCCCAGGTAATCATGGAAACTATAAAATTTTACAAGTAGTTAAAGTGACAGAACTAAAGACGGAGAAGAAAAAATATTCCCACTTGCAATTAAGTGCAATCTAGGACTAGACTGAGGAACAGAAGAGGAATTGTAGTTGGGAACATGTGATTCATTTTGGCCTGAAAAAGGGGAGAAATACACAGACAGCAGAGAGCAATAAACACAAACACACACTGACATGAAATTCAGTGCTATCCAGATGTATTTTGCAGCAGGGAGAGGCAGGAAGTAGCAGGACTCTTGAGAGGCATCTTTTCCTGTTTGCAGTGTGTAAATAATTTCTTCACTGTGATGCTTTAATTGATTATGTCATTTTTCACAGTTGCCAATGCCAGCATCAGCATCTCTATATGGCGACGGCTTCCATGTGTGTTTTGTTTTGGTTTCGGTTTTTGTTTCAGATTCCTCCTTTTATTGTTTCAGGTGTTTCTTGTTGTGTTGTCATTTAAATCCTTAAAACCACTTAAACTGTTTTGGCTACTTGTTCTGTGTACTGGTTGTTCCTATTCATCCTGGTTTCACGATTTTCATGTTCTCATCGAACTGGTTAGCTTTTTCTATGTTGTTTCTTGTTCAGTCTTCCTATTCTGTCTTCGTATTAATTATGTATTCAGGTTTTGTGTCTGTCAGCTTACTCTGTTTTCCGACATTACACTGGGTCATGGACAATGATTATGGATTTGCCCTTAATTAATTAACGTCACTCTACTCAATGTATGTGTACCGTCTCCTGTCTTGAAATCTAGAAAGCCTAGAAAATACCCCCATGAGCTAGAAGGCATTAGAATGGGCAAGACAGCCCAAATAAAAAATTGAAATGCTGAAACTAAACTAACTAAAAGAAAACAAGTAAAAAGTAAATAAAGAGAGAGAGAGAGAGAAAGAGAGAATACAAAATTACAAAATTTCACAGGTCATCATAAATACATGTTAATAATGTTACAGCTAACTCAATCTTTGGAATAAAAAAGTGGTAAAATAGCTGTTTCTATATATTTATTGTGGGACATGAGTGATGTATACAAGTAAGACTGATGTCATGTCAAGGCCCTTTTTTAAATCATCTTTCATTACTGCAACGTGACATTCAAAAATTATGATGTCACCCAGCACAACTTTTGAAGTGTCACTTTCAACAGCCAAGGTGTTTATGTTCAGAATCCTTCAGGGAACCGGAGTTCTGTAATATCTTTAGACACACACTTCACCTGTCAGCACCTGTCAGGTATAACCTCATAGACTGCGGCTGTGACAACACTGGCATTTCTGTCGGTCCAAAATGACCAACCAGTAAACTCTGCTAGATGGGCAGCAGAAAATAGACCTGGAATTCATCCTAGCAATTTGTAACTCCAACCACTACGTCATGGTGAGATTACTAGGTCTGCCTTTTTGTTGACATGGTCTATATTAGAAGAACTGTCTCACCACGTCATGGCTAGTGCATGTTACACTAAGAATGAGCGTAAGGGAAGCGCACCTGTTGTAGAGTAGTGTGTGTTCATTCAGGCGTGCAGTGGGGCCATTCCTTCTGAGAAACGCAACACTCTCATGCTTGGTCAGGCACCGTGCTCTCGAATCGTTTCACAGGATCAAGAGATTGCTCAGCGTTCAGCAAACAAACGTAGATCCCAGCACGTCACAGGCACCACGATAGGAGCTCAGACCAACAGACAGGCCCATGCTGCAGTTCAACAGTTCCCGCGGTAAAATGTTCTGCACTGACACCTGAATTTGAAATACGTTCCTTGTAAAATCATTGTACAACTGGATCACATGGTGTTAATATTAACACAATGAAAGTTATTAAATCTCATTTTGGGGAATGTGTAAAACATTTTTTTTTTTTGATTGAGATATTTTTTGTAAATTGTGTGATTGTAAAATACATTTTCTTTCAGATTAGCACAATTTTAGGGTTTAGGCCAAAGGAAAGGAAGACCAGCGTTGAAGCACCTCCCCCACCCACTGAGTCAACTAACGGCCCTGCCCCCTCAGCAAAATGCCCTTGGCCCTCATAGCCTCTCATTCAGGCCAGTAGGTGACCCCAAAACAAAAGGGGAGGATGAGGTCATAATCAAATGAGTGTTCCCTTTCTCTCACTTGAAAGGGTTCAGGAACAGGCTGACTCAGTTTAGTCATGAGAAAAAATTTAAAGGGCATGGAAACTACCCTACTAAAGACAACTCCCCAAGCACTTTTATACAAGCATTTTCCTCAGAAAGGCAGCTAAACATGAACCAGGGTGAGTGAGAGCTGAGGTCAGCGTCTTGTGATGTCTGCAGCAGTCTCCACTCTGGTCTGAGACTGGATGTCTGTGGGTTTTATTAGTCTAACATCACTTTTAAGATAAACTGCCATCTAATGAGGCAAGCGATTGTCTTCCTACATGCATTTTATCCATTCATCATGTTTTAAACTACATATCTTGACTCTCACTCAGTAAATAAGTTCATAATTTTTTTGAACTCTGAATATTATGTGTGTGAGGGAGAGCTAAACACCTCATGAATCTCATATATACATGTTGCTCCAGGCCCAGAGACATGCAGTGCAGCTTAAAGAATTTACCCCTATCCTTCCCCACCCTCATGCCTCACACTATCTTCCCTTCAGCGTAACAAAGAGATTAGCATGCTAGCCAGAGAAGGCTGATAACCACCTACATGCTTCATTAGCGCAACGTGAAGAGAGAGGCTCACGGACTGATGGACACATTTAGAGAAGACACATTTACAGGCCAAAACAAAAAAAAAAAAAAAAGGAATAAGTCTGCCTGCCTTGTAGTCCACAAGAATATGGTCAGGCAGTGTGTGGGCCAGATGTAACAGCATTGTTTAACAAAGTCTTGTATAATGGCAGACGTCATAAAAAATCCATTTCACAAGCATGTGAAGAACAACTGACACAGACTTAATTGGAACAAGTCTCTCAGCACTAGACTACAGACGAGGTCAGTGCTCGTGCTGACAGACGGCTGATGATGCCACACTATGGTGAAAGTGAAATCTTACACAAGAGCCTTACTAATATATCTGTGGAACCGTTAAATGTGGACAGCGTATCATCTATGTAAGATGATGGCATGTACCACATATGGTGCACACATCGGTTGTTGTTGTTTTAATTAAACTTCATTTTCATTTAATTTATGCTTACTAAAACATGGCGCCGTCCATCAAAGTACAAACCACAGAACTGAAGGCCAACGCAGTGTGTCGGGCAGCTCTCACACCCTTGGATATCCTCTGCGTTCTTGTAAGTTCTGACAAATGAGTACATTTGGCTGGCTCTGCCCAGAACTGCCATCCTCACACAGCCTCTCCCGCTCACGCCGTGTCTCCCATCCACTCTTCCCTTCTGTTATACACTCTCTCTGAAATCAATGAGCAACTCTGATTTAAGACAAGACTCCTCTTTCAAGGGGGGACATAAAGAATGGAGGGCATAGGCCATGAGATTATTGACCCTCACAAAGAGGGCTTTTATCCAGCTCTGCAACCTGTAGAGCGGTGCCGGTCTAAAGGCAGAATGAGCTGCAGGCCTCAGCCTAAAGGTGCCCTCACCATTCACAGTGTAGACAGGCTGGAGAGAATCATGACAAGAGGGAACATGAAGTCACCTAAGTGATATGATCTGGATGCTCTAATTGGAATACCCGTTTACATTAGGTGCCTTTTCCTAAAGGACAGTAATTAACATTAAAGATTGACATAAAAAGACCTTAAAGACAAAACCAAAGATCCTTTTTAACTGGAATGCAGCATTCTGGCACAAACCAAAAAATACTTCTTTCTCAAATGGCTTTTTTTCTGCTAGCTATACTCCTTGGTGGCCAAATATTGCAAAAGAGCACTTCAGCCACCGCTGGCCAGGCCTGGCAGGGAAGTGTGTGGCGAGCACGCGCCCTGAGACAGGCGGGCCAGGGGCTGGCGCAGAGTACTGGCACACACCGGCTGCCAGGGAGGACGGCGGTATGGCGGCCACTCGGCTAATGAAGACAGGTGCAGGACAGGTGATCGCGGCAATCCAGAACAACATCACCCTCGATCACACTAATTAGTTATGGTAATGAAGCAGATTCTACTGTACCAATACAGTCTAACCCTAGCAAAATTCACAAGTACATTTATGCATTGTATGTATGTATTGATGCATTTTATATAGGACTTCTTTAGATATCACTTAATTTCCAGAAAGCACCTCCGTCAGCTCAAGCAGACAGAGTCATAACTCAAATTCTGAGGATGTGGTCTTTGCAGCAGAGACCTGAAATATTCTTCAAAGCATGGATTTATCTCAGCATCTGCCAAGCATCTCCGTTATCTGATAGCGGCTGGGTCCACCACCCAGGACACCTTCAACTGCAAGCCCCTGCCTCTTTTAATCCTGTTGGCATTGTGTAGCTGCTGTTTTCAGATGCTGGCAGTAGGTACTCTATGTTCCTAGTGTGTCCACTGACTCCCTCCATGTAGTCAGAGCAGGAGAGGTGTGACCTTTCCACGAAACTTTTACTAAACAAAGGATTTGGAAAGTCCCCATACATTTGCCACAAAAGTCACACCATCAAAGCACACGAGGGCAGCGTTTTTGAAAACGTTAGCGGGTGACAATCCAGACCGTCTGTGCCACACACCGACTGCTGCGAATGACATGGAGCATATTAAGGAGGTATCAGCCTAGCCCTCGGGGTCATTCAAACCACTCTCCATTCCAGCACACACAATGGCCATGGCCTGGACACAATACCCGAGTTGAGACAACAAGCAAATCAAGCAACCCACACATACAAGATTTATAACGGCGGACATAAAGGCCGCCCACGAGGAGGGCCGCCAGTGGTCCTTCAGGATCGCAACTTTTCAGAGTCAATTTTCTCAAGGGGGCCTCTCTGCCACCAAAAGACCAGAGCCATAAAAATTCTAATTAAATGAGAGGCTTTGGGTGGGTTAGTTATTGTAGGCTGCTGTTTTGCCCTGGCTGTTGTACATCATTGCTTTTCCCGTCTAGTACAAGACTGCATAGTTCACAGCTTTATGGATCTCATTTGCTTTCATTAAACGAAGGATTTAAATATTTTGACCCGCACAGAAGACGTTAATCCACTCGCTAACACCAGTGCCAGAGCTTACAAGTATGTGTACTATACAGTTTGTTCAACTGTTAGCTGAAACTGAGAACAGGCATAATGTAAAATATTTTAGACGACAACTTTGCAAAGCTTAATTTGAGTTGGTAAACAGTCAGCATTCTATTTTAAAAAAGAAATCCTTATTGTAATGAACACACAGTCGTATAATAAAGCTAATAAACATTCTCAGCTTTCATTAGCTTTCATTTTCATAAGCTGGTTCATTACCTGAGAAGCCACAGGGCTCAGACCTGTCTCTGTCTGGTCTCTTCACCCTCTCATGTTTGTAGACCAGATGGGGTTTGTTGTGCTCTTCCTCACCCTCATCTCCATCAGCTCTCATCAGAGGCTCCAAGAAGTACTCCCCACTGTGGGTCATAAATGTGCCAATCTGCAAGGTCAAAGGAAAAGTAATAAAATGTTTAGGGATTACAAAATGTTTAAGGATACCAAACTGCGTTCCTGCTATAAGACTGCAACTTTAAAAACTATTTATTATGACCTATGCAGTAAAAAGATGATATGATAAACATGTGCCTTCAAGCACATTTACAGTGTATCTGTATGCATGTGTCTTTATATGCTAAATGTTTATGCCAGACAAGAACATGTGTAAAAGTTCTCTATTTAAAAAATATATCTATTCAGACCTGTTAATTTATATTTGAGACACGGGTTATTAGGAACATTGTTAACAGTCTTATATTTCATCTTATTGTTACTTTGGGGTTGTTTAACAAGCTAATGTGAGAATATTTGTAGGAACTTCAGACTGGATTATCAGAAAAGATTGCTTCAAAAATGTTATTAACATGATTCTAAAACATAATGGTGGATTGCAATCAGCTGCTGAGATCATGTTTCTGTAAAATAACCGACAATAAGATTAGTGTAAGGAACTGGAAGCCAGCCTTGATTTGGAGTGATATGACAGACAGTGACTGAACCATGCTTCTTTGGTGACAATGTATGGACAGGCCTGTGTGTGTTTGTGTGTGTGTGTGTGTGTGTGTGTGTGTGTGTGTGTGTGTGTGTGTGTGTGTGTGTGTGTTTGAGAGAGAGAGAGAGAGAGAGAGAGAGAGAGAGAGAGAGAGGCGTCAGTATATGCATGTTTCCCGTACAGCCACCAGTTGTGAAACTGTACTTAATATAATGAGGTATCCCTGCACATCAACACACACCAACTATCCTCAGTAAAACTGACAGATGTTTTGTGGAATTGTAATATAAGGGCGCCTTTGGTGTGAAAAAGAAAAACATTTCAAAGCTGAAAGACATCTGAAGATTACAATCTCTTTGACAGTCATAGATTGCATTGCAGGTACGGCATTCTCTTAGACACATCATATATGACTTAGACGTCACTGTCCAAACTTCTCTGGCAGCCAGACAACCATGTACTTGTAAAAATGTCTCCAGTTTCTATTTGTGTGTCCACTTTGATACCTAAAGGCAATATTATGATGCCGCGGACACACTCAATTGACTGATTAATCAATAAATCAATTTATTACACTGTTAGTTGAATTTACATCAATGAATTCTCACAGCTGTTTCTGGTTCCAAAGGCAGGTGAGTGTTGAGTGGCTGGGTGGAGATGTTTCTCTCTTGTATTGGAAAAGTGAAATCATGGCAGAACATGCCTGTCATCAAAAGGCAGTTTCAGCAGAACGGGAGTTCACTTGGTATTAGCACCACGATGTTTGTGGGGTAATTTCATATGCTCCATACAGGATATTGCTGGTTTGAGCATGAACTCTTTGAGGATATTTCCATTCACTGCGGAGAGGGGGAATTCTGACAGGGGAACACGTCCGGACGCAGCCTTCAGGGTGGAAAGATGACATAACTCGGCCTGTGCGTGCACTATAAAAACACGTCCACTCTGACAGACAATACTACAACATAATCACTGGAGCGCACACACAAAGAAGGTGAAAGGTGAAGCCAGTTCAGTTATAATAAAGAGAAGAAGTGCTTGAAATGTATGTCTACATGCCCACTGGCTGTCTACTTTCTATGCAGGTCCACTTGGTAGGACGTTGGGTCATCAATCAGAAGGTTGCAGGTTCAAGTCCTGGTTCTGCCATTCAGTCATTGTCATACACATTACAATATGAAAAAAACAAGTAGTTTTACTGTTCACGTGTATATTTAACAGAGGTGTTCCATCTGGCATAGATATTAAAAATGATCATAGACTTTAACAGAACTCACTGAATAACACCATTTATTTTCAATGTTTACATTTACATTTACATTTACATTTACGGCATTTAGCAGACGCTCTTATCCAGAGCGACTTACAAAGTGTTTTGCATCTGATCACAGGATTCATCCTAGGTAATAGTACAGATAGACCAGAATTCAAGATACCATTGAGTCAGTTGACCAATGTTTATGCTACTATTAGACATTAGAGAAACATCCATGAGAGTGGAACAATGTTTGTGGACAAATATGTGAAATCCTACAGAGCACAAGAGCAGTGGCTTCTGTCATGTTAACCCAGCAACATGGCTGACCGCATGTGGCAGTCTTCATCAAGCGTCCTTTAGAGCAGGTTCGGAGAGGCCATCATTGAACAGGAATGAATGGGGAGGAAGAGATGGCACAGTGTTATTGCTGGGTTTTATCATAGGCTCTAGTTACAATGTATTCACTGGCGGAATGGCTGTGAGTATCTGTACACAAGGCCATCAGAAAACATCTTGTACTTGGGGTTATTAAGTCGAGGTGCAGACAGGTGCTGTCAGCTGGGGGCTTGAATGAGGTTGCAATGCTACTATCACACACAGCTATTCCCTGTGAGAATAGGACAGTCTCTACTCGGGTGTACTGGTCCCAGAACAACAGATCAAGGTGTGTAGGAGCTTTTGGGCTAAAGAGTCAGCCTTGTGGAGCACCATCGCTGCTTCTGGAAGTCTTGAACAAAGAACCAGAACCAGTGTGGAGGGGAAAAGGCCCGTGAGCCAGGGACGACACACGATAAACTGGGCTGAGGTGACAAAATTCCACCACCATTTTGAGGTTCAAACTAGAAACTGGCTGATCATTTTCAGTCTAGGACAACATCAATATGGGCTATCCACCTGAGGAACAGCTCAGCTAGTCCATCACTGGCTCAGCTAGTCCACCACTGGCTCAGCTAGTCCGCCACTGGCTCAGCTAGTCCACCACTGGCTCAGCTAGTCCATCACTGGCTCAGCTAGTCCACCACTGGCTCAGCTAGTCCATCACTGGCTCAGCTAGTCCATCACTGGCTCAGCTAGTCCACCACTGGCTCAGCTAGTCCACCACTGGCTCAGCTAGTCCATCACTGGCTCAGCTAGTCCACCACTGGCTCAGCTAGTCCACCACTGGCTCAGCTAGTCCATCACTGGCTCAGCTAATCCACCACTGGCTCAGCTAGTCCACCACTGGCTCAGCTAGTCCACCACTGGCTCAGCTTGTCCACCACTGGCTCAGCTTGTCCATCACTGGCTCAGCTAATCCACCACTGGCTCAGCTAGTCCACCACTGGCTCAGCTAGTCCACCACTGGCTCAGCTAGTCCACCACTGGCTCAGCTAGTCCATCACTGGCTCAGCTAGTCCACCACTGGCTTCCCTACTAGGGCACCAAAGCATGCGGTTTCTGCAGTCTTCTCCACTGGATATTGTTTCATGCACTGGACAAGCAAACTCAAATTGAACTGAAGTCATCAGCTATTAAATGATCTCAGTTTGACAGTGCTTCGCTACGAGTTCCATAGTTTGTTCCCTTTGAACGCGGAGCATCTCAAAGCACATTCATAGAGCAGACATCGGCATCAGCGAAGCCTGATGCTGTTCAGGAACGAGTGCTGAAACAAGAAGTTTGAATGCAGCCTCTCCACAATAGCCTACACTCTCATTAGTATCTGCACAGACTCTTATACAAACAAAAAAGAGAAAGCCACACCGACCACGCAGAGAAAGGAACATGACTTGCTCATTCAAGCTATTTAAAGTCAAAGTGTAAATGTCATACTTCAGTTAGGAAGTCCCAGCAGTGTTGCACAACAGACGTAACCACTACATATAACCTCCAGATCTCAACATCAGTTATTTCTCGCATGATCCACACTTCCATTTGTGGAGACGGTGTGTAGATGTTTTAAATCTGGTCCTGCACCGTTACGTTATTTTTGTGGTACTTGAGTTGGCCAGAACCGGTCATATCCAATTCGCTGTAACCAGAATGAGCTTCCACTGTCCCCAGCAGACTCAGTGAAGCTCACAGCCGGACGGCAGCACCTGAGAAATTAATCGAAATTAAACTGCGCCTGTCATTATTATCCTCCACAGTGCCGAGGAGCTTTTGTAAGCCTGCAGCCTGCAGACATGTAAAATCACACTCTACTCCCATCCACGAGCAGGAGGGATCGCCTCACCGAAATTACTCATTAAGGAACAAGCACGTACGAGTGGGCCACGGGTGTGTCCTGGAAGAGGTCATGCTAGAGCAGCACAGCCATCTCAAGGCCAGGTAGAGGCAAGTTACCGAGCCTCTCAAACACTGTTTGAAATCCAGGCAGCATATAACTGTTCTGAATGTGAAAAGTAAAAGATGTATTGTGGTGGGCAAAAAAAGTCTTAACTGCATGTATAGGGAACGAATAACGGTGTTTTCGCAATCCTGGTCCTGGAATACCATTGCACTGTGTGTGTCAGTGCACACTTCGGGTGCTTTGAGCGTGCTAGACGGTAGGAAAACACTGAAAATCGTAGTGTACAGTTTTCCCAGGAACAGGACAGAAAAACTGAGAAAGAGAAAAGGTTCGGATTTACTGTACATTGTGAGATCACCACACAGCTTTAAAGAGCCCATTAAACATTGGCTTTCACCTGCTGTGGAGTGTGTGCCGAGGTCTTCTAGGCTAAATGGAAGAGCATAAATATCTAGTATTCATGTTATCAGCTGGTGGTTCAGTGAGCGGTGCGGCATATTGTCTATCCGGAAAGGCTCGAGCAGTTGCCAGCTGGCACCCGCAGAAAGTACAGTAACGTGCTTTCAACTACAAACTCCAGGTATTTGGGTATCCGTTTAAGCATATCTCTGTATCCTTTCGGTCTTGTGCTAAAGAGCACAGAACTCGCACAAGGCAACTGAAACCGGCTCGAAGAGAGATCTATGCAGTGTACAGCCCTGCCCAATCTGGCAAACATACCATCTGTCTGAAAGGCGAGGAGGATTTTCCGTTCTGTGATGTGATACGCACGGACAAGACCTGATAGGGCTGCAAGGATGCTTGAGCGCATTCGGCTTTTAGTTCACTTGAAATAGCATGTTATATTTGAGAAGTAGACAACAAGTTATTTTTGAGAAGTAGACAAGTCATACTCACAAGTCCAGTGCACAGACTGAAGACTGCATGGTGTTCAGTTCTGGCATTCACGTGTCCTCGAAAGAAGCAATGCCGCATATCATCCACGTCCCGGTGGGTGTCCTGTCCATGGCTCCTGTCCTCCCCCAAGTGTGTCACCGTGTAGGACGGGCCGATAAATCCCGAATCAGCAGTTAAATTGAGGTGAAAGCGCTCGCCAAACGCCTCGATTCTGTAGTGAGCTTGCACAGCCAATAAATCAGCATCCGCACTTCGGCGTCTCCGTCTGTAGTGAAACTGGTTAGGGAACAGCTCGCCAAAATCATTTAAACGAACTGGCGTTATGATTTCGTAAGATGACAACTGTTTGATGAAGGTCTCTGAAAAACAAATCAGAAAACAGACTGGGCTTCACTCTTCTGAGTTCGCAAATATAAGGGAGTTATAAGGGAAAGCCGGCTTTTCGGTAATCTACTTTAATTAATAATGAATAACAAGCTAAGACATCCATCATATCGTTTTCCATAAATATAGATGCTATAAAAACACGAATCACATGCCAGCAAACGTCCTTATACCGTTTTTGTAGTTATTTGCGCAAGTTGTGTCCGCATAAATGAGGGTTTTTTATTACCTTGCGTTGGGTGCAGTCGATACGTTAGTGAGTCCCGGACGAGTGTGGAGATATGACACAGTAATCCCAGCAGCCAGACTGCAAAATGCATGATTTCCTCCGCAAAGGAAGCCCGGCTGTCTTCCCCGGGGCAGCGGCGTCTCCGGCGGCTCTCCCCCCTCCTTCTCCCGGCGTGTCAGCAACAGGTCGTGGGATCCGCGGAGGCTCTTTGCAGCGCTGATGTTGCACAGTGCACTGGCCTCATCGCATATGAGAACATACATCCGCTTTACCCCGCGAACAACGTCTATTTACAATACATCCTCGCAGACCTGGTGCATATGTGAGTTACGGCTAGGCGAAGGGATCGGTGCCAACTCTTTTCCCCTTTGGCCATCCATAAGACGCCCCTCCAACTCAAAGCGCTCTGCCGCTTCAGAAACGCCCCTGTGCCGCGGAACCAATAGCGAGCCTGGACCACCGTGCAGCGGGCTCACTACTACTAGTGAACAGCCTGCTAGTGCACCAGGGTCCGCTCCAAGTTTCCAAACACCCACTTGATCTCTTGAATTGCGTGTCATATAAGGTTATCGTAAGAAAAACTGACCAAGCGCACCTACCTGTGCGTACCTACACGTTACGGCACCATTCTACAAAGTTTTCTCAACATATTTATGCTACACATACATGAAGCTATGTTTAATCGATCGTTATATCTCTAGTTCTTCTTATGTCTTTATAGTCTTCTACTGAACAATATCTAAGGAATCACTCCCATTAAAGTCCAGCTATTTAATGGTTCTATTTTTTTATATGTATCCAAAGGGTTGTTTAAGAATTATGATTAATCTATGTTCTATGTTTGTTTGTTTATTTATTTACTTAGGCTATTTGGAATCATACCATGCAATGCGTTTGGTTCCCCAATTTTATATTAATTTAAGAGCGACCCTAAAATCTAGTACTGGTGATTGAACTCTTCCATGCAGCAATTAGGCCTATAACCAAACCTGTGTCTTTGGCGTCTGCCCTCTTCAGGTGTAATGCAGCAAGAGGTCTTGACAGCTGTCTGCACGAGAAATATGAAAGAGAAGAATTCAGCATTCCCACAGGACAAGACTGGTAACCAAATCACCTATTGAACTATGGTAAAAAAATAAAAGACTAGGTTAAACACACACACACACACGCACACACGCACACACACACACACGCACACACACACACATCTGATTCCTAAAGCAATGGTTACTGAAGTCACCTTCAGAAGTCAATATCTTTACAAGAGCACTGCTCAGTTTACACATGCTAATACTGTAACAGAAGACACCACAAGGTGCAAACTTGTCATCTCCAGCAAAAACCTCAAAGGCCAGATTACGGGTTAAAAGTTTGGAGATGAGTCTGCAATAATCTGGGTTACACTGTTTTAGATGAACGAGAAGACAAACCTTTACCCATGAGATAGGATGGTGAAACATGACAGCAATTCAAAATTGGCAAATGCCAATTTTGCCAATTGTCATGGAAAGCAGTATGATACTTCAAATAATGGTTTAGTAACGCTTTAAGGCTCAATACACAATACTTAACTATGCAGCAAGACAGTGTCCCAGAACTCACAAACAGCAGATGTGGTAAAGAGTGGAAATTGTTATCAGAGTTGTGCTGTTGAAACCTGACAGCTAAATGGCTCTCAGTGAGGGAGAGGTGGCACACTTTGTTAATTACAGCGGCACTGGCCAATCACTAGCGTCCGTGAGCTCTCACATCAGAAAGGAGTGGATGACACACTGCATGTTGGAGCTATAGGTCTCGAAGATGCTGTGATTGGCTACATGTGACTCGGAGGAAGTTCCCCTGCTCCATGATTGGCTGCTGCTGTGTCATGGGGAGAATGGTGGGACGGGTGGGAATGGGCTACAAAAAAATTACGTGAAAAATAGGATGAACCGTTATGCTGACTATGAGTTTAAGCATATGCCAGTTTTGAATAGGGCTGCCAGCTAACTTAATTATGCTACTTAACATGGTTTATAGATGAATGCAAATACATGTTTTCATACAACTACTGTGACGTAGCATCAGCTTACTGTATTTACGTTTTCTACAGCTGCAGTTCCTTCGGGCCACTTTATGGTTACTAAGATTTAAAAACTCACACTGCCACCCTCAGCCTTCTTGGCTCTATAAAGGAGCAAGGTGTCTACAGAGGCAATAAATACTCTTTAATTCCACACATGTGGAGGACTTCATTAAGGGCATGTTTAAGAGGGAAGAACTGCTTTGTGTATATTTTTTTTTTGTCCTGGCCAGATGTTCTTAATGAGGAGAACAGCTTTCTTTTCCTGAGCTGGCACATACTGTACGTCTGGAAATGTTTATAGCAACTCTGATTGGGCAATGTAATATATATATATATATATATATATATATATATATATATATATATATATATATATATATATATATATATATATATATATATATATATATATATATAGAGAGAGAGAGAGAGAGAGAGAGAGATAGAGAGAGAGAGAGTATGTAGTCTTATAATAAAATAAAACACACACACACACACACACACACACACACACACACACACACACGCATATATAATGGAAATGTTCATTTGTCTAACACAACAGAAGGTGCCTTAGCCCCTGTTTAAAAGTCTTTATGTATCACTGTTTGGTGCTGTTCAGACTCTATGAGTTCCATATGTTATGCTGCTTGGGATTGTATGTAGGAACACCCTAAAATCTCCCTGCTCTTGACCTTTGACTTTGACATGAACCTCAGCACGATCATGGGAAACAGTGCAAATCAATCAGTGGTCAGTATTCCTTTAAAGGGTTACTGTTCATTTTCGGAGCCCTTCATTAATATTTTGTAAGAAGTGTGTTTTTTACATCTCCATTTTCTTCTGGTAATGATAGTCACGGGCAGTTTCTGCTGCTGGACGTTCTTATCAGTTCCTGGGGTTCTGCGAAAGGAGCTCCTCTCTGCTCTGTCTATATGACCTTTGGGTGTGTTTCATGAAATCAAAGAGAGGACACATCCATATTTCCCTCCAAATGTTCTTGCATCCACAGACACTGACCACACCCCCTCCTAAAGTACACGTTAGCCTCATGGATTTAACGTTTGCACACATTACGCACATTAGTTACACAATGATTCATTTGTAGTTTAGTGTTTTTCTTGTCTAGTAGTGTATCCTTTCTATTTACTAGATCTCTGTCCATGTGTGTTTGTGTGTTTGTGCATGTCTATGTGTTTCATGTACGTTTTGTAGAGCACAGCCCACCGGGCCTCAGATGCCCACTGACACAAGCAGAGCTATCGTATATCTTTAATTCAAAAGGGTCAGCACCTGTAAACACTGCGCATTACTATACAACTCATTATTTTTTACTTCTGCATTTCCTTGGGATGAAGGTCAGTGACCTTTCTTTTCTCTCTTTCTCTCGCTTCCTGTTAATGTTGACTCAGAGCTAAATGTAATTACTAAATACTAAATATCCACGGTTATAAGAGACACAAGGTGAGCAATTATGATACTGATAGATATTTGTGAGGAAGCTGCTGGAACAATACCCACCTGAAGTCACTGAAGTCATAACTGAATTAGCGTTAGCGTTCCTGTCTCTCCAGCTGGAGGAGCTGAGCTCACCCTCAGAACACGGGCAGCAGCCAGGTGTCCAGCTCCCATCGTGGAGCCCTCCAGGATGAGATGGTCAGGCGTTCCTGCTGAGGAGCACGAGGGTGGCCTTTCGGTCGCCGCTCGTTGGATTTACTGCCCTACTCAGACCTGCTCCGCCCGCCTGCAGACCGCACCACCGGTCCCTCCACACTCAGACGCTTCTCGCTTCTCCCCAGCAGGAGCTACCAGACTTGGGCTTTTGTGAGAAACATCATCAGTATGCGTAGATTTGTGGGAATAACACAGAGTGGCACCGTCCCACCCGCTTTTGCAGATACAGCAACTTGCACAGCATCGATTGCTCTGACGCATGCACCCTGTCAGCCACCGAAACAGTTCCTTCGAATGATGGACATTGTCGGACCCGAACATAGCAATAAAAATACGTCGTTAATTGTTGCATGCAGGTACAGGTATTGTAATGTGAGAAACTATAAAAGGAAACTTCAGACACTCCCCTAAATAGAGTATGTGTGGTTCATGTTGGACCAATAAGGTAAGAGGAGGAAACCAGAATGACTAATGAAAATAGTCCATATATTAAAGTGCTTTAATGACCAAATAAGAAAATCGAGCAACATATGGGACAACGGTCATTCATTTTGCTGCACAGCCATTTTGCAAAGTCAAATCTTGATTTATTAGTATAAAACAGAACAGCTGATAGCTGAGTTCAAGCAAGACAGGCTCAAATGCTGAGTGTACAGTACAAGCCAATCTCAATCAAGAGTTTATCTCCCTGAGCTAAGGGAGTGCTGAAATCAATCACTCACTGTTCTCCTCCACCATCAGGCCCAAGGATAGACTGCTTCCCTCGAATCCATTACATTCTTTAATGGAATTGGATGTTGACTTGAATCACATTACAGCTGGGCTGGTTATTAATCATCTGGGTCCCATGAATGGAGAAGAAAACAGATAAATTGGTATCAGGGAGCAAAAGCGGCATCAGAAGGCCAGTAATAGCCAGGCTGAAGGCGTTGAAGTCAGCGTTCTCCAGTGCGGAGTCTAGCTGCGGCTCCTCCTGATGGCCTCCTCTCCTCTCTTCACGTCTCTTCTCCTCTCCTCTCCTCTCCTCTCCTCTATTCACGACTACGTTTTCAGATGCTCTGCTCTTCGGTGCATGAGTAAGAGGTCACGCACCAGGGCCACCTGAGACCTGAGGGTTCTTGCTTGCTCAACCGAGGCCCTCTCTTCTTCCATGCCACTATCTCTCTGTAAGCTGCAAATTCCATGGAGCCTGAGAGATGGCAGCGTGCTGTCAGCTCTCTTCCTGCCCTTTCAGTGGTGCATTGTCAGGCTTAGCCCTGGAGACAGCTTTAGGAGGACTGTCAAAACAGCCCTCTCAGACTCTCACACCACTTGTATAGCCTCACTCAATGTTAAAAGCACTATGTGTGTGTGTGTCTGTGCGTGTGTGCGCGCGTGTGTGTATATGTGACTGACGAAAAGGAAAACGTATGAGCAAAGCGTATGTAAGAAGAACATGGTTTGTAACTTTCCAAACAAGCTGTAGAGATGTACAGGCAGTTCAGTGGTTGAGTCAACTTATCCACTGAAAGAATGTCAGTCATAAAAAGCAGACACTACATGGCTTAAAGAGATATAAATCTTGCCTTTTCTAGTGGCGTGCTACTTGACTAGTGTTTACATTCTGAGGCGTTTGTTGAATGGACAAAAGAGAAGGGTAAAATAGCCTCTTGCTTTGCCATTGTCTTGGTCTGAATGTCTATTGACAGGCAATGACATACTAAAAGATCCATCAGCATTAAGACCTTTACAGGTGTCTTTTTGTTTCTCAGGTTTCCTGCTGTCTACTGCTCTGTCACTGATTTCACGAACACTGAAATAGCAAAAAAAAAATCTCTCACCCTCGATATAATATATGGTAGTTTCAAAAGTGAACACCTCAGTGGTTAACAACATGGCTGATACATGTTTCAGCAGTCTTGAAAAGGATATTGGTCAGAACAGCATTTTTCTTTTACAGTAGGCTTTGTACTGTAATTCCTTGTTCTTCTAGACAACTAATTATTTTAATGGAAAAAGGTCTGAATACGAACATGGAATAATCCTGGTGGTTAGAGGACAGAATTATACTCCCTTTCTCTTAAGTTTACTGTTAATCCAGAGTAGATGTCTGCCACAAAAAAGATTGACCTGGAAGAAAAGATGAAGTAACTGGAGCTTTCTGTCTATAAATGTGCCACAAAGTGCTGAGGCCGTAATCTTGTGCTGAGGCCGTAATCTTGTGCTGAGGCCGTAATCTTTGCTGCAGCCAATCTGCATGTGTGTGCTTCCTCTCTAAACCATCGGCACTCTTAGAACAAACATTAAAGTATTTTTTGGTAGATTGTTAGAGCTACACTGTAGAATAAAACAAAGCTTTGTAAAAAAAAATAAAAATGAATGGAATCTCTCCAGAGGCATTTTACTGGGCACCTTCTTTTCAGTGTTGTGATGGTGTTCCATTTCTTACCAAGAGCATTCAGACCTCTAAAAGATGGCATGCATGATAAAATCACCGTCAATGCTGCTTTTATTTAAGCATGGCATTTCCATCGAGATGGCTGCAGGCAGGCGGGGAGCGTTCGAATGTCGGAAGGAGCCAGGCGTCGGGAGGAGTGGACCCACCGACTGGGTTTCTGCCCGACATGCCTGCGGCTCCATCGGCCACGTGAACGTGTCTGCCTGATCGGGTTTCAGCGAGACGCCCAGGGATCTGTGCGCCAGCTGCCTGCTTCTCACACCACCAAGTCTGCCCTCTTCAAACGCCAGACCGTGAGAGCATTTGGCCTTGGACGGTGACTGACGGTTTAATGCTAATACGAGATAGCCCGATGTGCCACTCCCCAGTCCAGGATGCTAATCTGATCCGCAAATAGGCAAAAGCAAACAGACTAAAGATCACCTGCTAATAATAAGCTGTCAGAATCCTTTGTTGGAATGTGTTGCTCCTTGTTTATTGATGCCTAATATATTCATATTCGTATTCACAAGGGTTTTATGGTATGTTAGCCTATGTGTCTGGCAAAGATGATGAGAGCAGCATTTGGTTGCTGAGCATTTTCCTACACCATTAAAACTCTCATCCTTACTGTCCTCTGGGTGTCTTTTATTAGCAGCTGTGAGCGTTTAGCTGTTCTGACTCACATGATCTGATGACAGTTCAACGGGGGTCTTCCGCCTCACCAGTCCTGGAGTCTATCTCTGAAACAGCGGTGTTTGAATGACCTCATTGCCACAAACAGCCTTGATCTCATCCACCCCCCCCCCCCCCCCCCCCCCCCCAATCCCCAGTCATCATAGTCTGGATTGTCCATCCATTATGTTAAGAGTCTTTTTCATGATGATGGCATAATTACTGTGTCTGGTTTCCCGGTGTTTTATTTTAGGGGGAGGGACTGCAACCTTTCTTTCCCTCCTGACTTGTGTGGTAGGTCAGTGACCGCAGGTTGATGCGTAGATGTCTGAGCATGATCTAGCTTTGTGTTCTTTTTGTTTATACTTGACTTATATAGAACTAATACATCAGCATTTACGGTGCCCTCTGCTTCAAGTGCTTATGAATTCTGCTCTGCTCTATCTCCTCCCCAGGAACCATTCCACTCCTTTCAAATGATGTGATTACAGCTTCCAAACTACGTTTTAATGTAGATATTCTACAAAAAGCTGTGAAAGAATACTTGTGATCATCTGGCTAAGATTTTAGAAATAAAACCTATTCATGACTGTGGAGCCAATAAGTTAGCTTTTTGTAATTCCTCTTGCCTTTGTTTGATATTAGCTATGTTGCAATAATGTTTTAATGTTTACAACCCAATATAAAGATACAGTCACGCACAGACTGCACAAACATACAGTCCCAGCACTGTGTTCTAAGCCATTGCTGTTTATGGAGTTTTAGAGCGAGGAGAGGGAGACAGAGGAATGCCATTTAACGTCCTGACGTCCACCGGTCAGACTGCTACACTAAACTACAACAAAAATAGCAGGAGCACAGAGAGAGCCCAGCATGGGAGAGACTTTGACATGTGACTAGTTCATGTGTTGAGGCCTTCAGCTTTGGGCTAATGCTATAAAGTGAAGACAACACTGAATGATTTGTTTAAACAGAACTTAGCAGCACAAACCCAAGAAATATACCAGGGCACATATGAGCCAGAGTGCAGATTTATAACAGTGGTGTGATCATAAAGTATTGTTTTGACTCAGCACTGTTCAAAATATTTAACAAGCAAAGCCAAAAATGTACAAGAAAAATAAAGCATTAATGCCTGACAGATTTTAGAGGACTAACTGGTAAAAGAACGGGCAGATAATCCTCCCTCTGTCTGCAGCAGATTAGGGAATGATGACATATAAAGGAGCTGTAATTCAGACGACTAGTTCAAATCCCCACATGCACACAGTCATCTTCCATTAGTCCGAGGTTAAACACCCCACCGTGGGCAGAAGAGACAACCTGGCACCCCCCCTCCCCCCCCCAAACTCATCCTGATGAAGACTGCTAAATCTAATTTAGCCCACATCTCCATATTTACATTGTTTATTTTGCTGGGACATGGCAGGGTTTAGAGAGACGAACTTGATGAAATTATGAAAATTCATTCGTAATTATTATGCAGCTTAGCTTAACTCAAATCGGTGAGGAAAATGTGTGGTGAAGTAAGGACCATTCTAACTGAGTGAGGCAAGAATTTGGGGTAGGCACTGTATATCAGTACTTGTTACATTAAACATTGGTTGTTTACAAGGGCGGACACACACACACACACACACACATATGTAGATATACGTATTATGTATATATAATATCCATATTACACATGCTCTACCACTATTGTACTTTATATTACAAGTACATATATGTAATATGGATACCATATCAGAGATTAACTGTTTCGAATAAACAAACTGTTGTTAACCATAGTAAAGGTGTTTGTAAACTGGATTTCACATTAAATTAAATCACCAACATTTAACCAACTCAAAAATCAGAGTGTAATGCTTCTAGACTCATATCTATGTCAGGGTCTGCACTGAAAAAATGAGTGTATCACAGGGTCCTCACAACCCTGATATATTTATGAATCCATGTTGGGTTCATAAAGTTCATCTTAGAGTAAAATAGTTCTCACATGAGTGTTAAAGTGGCTTACCTTTGCCTACACTGTTCTTTCATAAGGGGTGTGACATGCAGCTATACGTGTGATAAGTTAATTGGCACATTACACATGAACGAATTCCAAATTCTGTACAGCAGAGACCAATCATCTAGCTCCATGCCTTGAATGAAGGAATAGTTATGACTGTAATCTTTCATCCCAGGAGCCCTCACTGCTGTTCACACAGCTGCCTAGTGTCTTATTGCCAGCTGTGGACTTCTTTTGAACCTTTTGTTAAAGTAGGTATGTTTTTCCTGGTGCCAATTTTTAGAATATTCACAGCATTGGCATGAATGTCGACAACAAGTCTCCAGTGAGTATTTTGTGTGTGTGTGTGTGTGTGTGTGTGTGTGTGTGTGTGTGTGTGTGTGTGTGTGTGTGTGTGTGTGTGTGTGTGTGTGTGTGTGTGTGTGTGTGTGTGTGTGTATTTATGTACTACACGTGTATGTGATTTAGGCAACTGGGGAACAATGCCAAGAGAAAACTTGATATTATCATCCTTGTTATGGCCAGCTTCACTCTCCAAAACTTCAAAGTCTCTACACCCACAAAGTCTCTACACCCACAAAGACTCTACACCCACAAAGACTTTACACCCACAAAGTCTCTACACCCACAAAGACTTTACACCTACAAAGCCTCTACACCCACAAAGACTCTACACCCACAATGTGTATCTGGGTTGCTTCTACATAGGTGTAATAACGTAAAACACATTATGTTTTCGGATGTCTTTACACCCAAAGCCTCTTCAGTTCATAATAAATGTCATTTTCTTTTAAAGTGCATGTGTTTGTTGGGAGGTGCATCTTCTCAATCTGCATCATCTAGATTGCATGGCGTGTGCTTCTGGGTCCAGCATGCTCCCCCTTCCTCTCTCTCATCAACCCTCACCTCTCCTGCTCACTGGAGCTGCCAGCTCGTGAAACCCTGTTGAATCCCTGTTATCGGCCATAGTCTGGGATGGATGAGGAGTCCGTCACCATAGCCCTGCAGCTAGGACTCACTGTTTCCTTCAGAGAAACGTAGTGAAAGTATGTGTGAAAGAGAGAGTCATTAAAATTAACGTGGCTCTCTTTTCTATGCTGACTGGACTGACTGTGAACTCTTACCTCAGTTAGTTGAGGACTCAGTTTGCGTTTGTCTTTCTTCCTCTAACTGTGTTTACACGTCAGAGGTGGGACCAAGTCAGTGTTTTGCAAGTCTCAAGTAAGTCCAAGTCTTTATCCTCAAGTCCCGAGTCAAGTCTCAAGCAAAGACACTCAAGTCAAGTCAAGTCTCGAGTCAAGACAGGCAACAGTCAAGTCAAGTCCCAAGTCTGAAACCTGGAATTTCAAGTCCTTTCGAGTCTTTTTTTTTTTTACCAATGTTGCAGGTATATTTTAAATGTAAATAATAGACATGCGTTCTTTAAAATCTTTAAATCTGTAATTTAAATCTGTATTCTCCTCAAATCTTGATAAAACATGTGCAACTGAAAACACGAAGTATAAAAAAAAATTAAAATTACACCTCTTTATTGCACAGTTCAATTTGTTAAACTTAGCTGCAAAAATATTCATACTTTAAACTACAATTTTCCAGAAATAAATATTCTGTGAAAAAGTCATAAGTAGAACTCCATGTTCAAATAAAAAGTGCTGATATTTTCACAGTACAATACAAAGAACCATAACAGCATTTTTCCCTCTCTTCTCTTATCTGGTTTCTTGGAGAACATGTGTGAGTGACACAAGACAAAAAAATATAATAACTGAACAATTAACAGGAATCTGCAACTTTAGACATTTCAGTAAACTATTCTGCATTGCATTTGCAAAAGACCAAACTGGCCAAAAGTCTGTATGTCATTTGTGCACGATGAGGCCGTAGAATGATGTCCCCAATAGCTGAAAACTCGCTCCACTTTTGTCAATATATTTTTTTCTCGACGTAGATGTCTTCAAATACACAATCCATGCTGAGATAGAACTGGATATTATGATGGTGACAGAGAGAGGCTCTCTTCCCCGAGTTCAGATACAGAACCCAGGGTTGCCAAACCTCACGTGCTGAGCATGAGACACACGCATTTGTCCGTCTTCACACGCTCTCACGCCACACATCCGATTTCTCACGCCGGAAAAAAAATCTAGTTTATTTACCTCTGATCCACATCTATGATTCAATGAGTTACTAGTTTGCCCTGGCACCAACCACTGGCGATCGATCGATCGCGATATAATACTTAACTTGTGTCCATTTTACACCCCGCCCGGTAAAAATTTACGTTCGCCAACCCCCCCATTTGATTGGTTGTGCTGCAGCTCATGCACACACACGTACAGAGTGTGGAAAAGCAGAGGACTGGTCTGCGTCAGAAGGACGGAAATTAAATTAATGGGGCGCACTTTATAAATATTAATATGCGTTTTAAAATTTAGATTTGGGGTAAAAAAATCAAGTCTTTGCAAGTAAACAGGTTCAAGGCCAATTCAAGTCCCAAGTTATTGGTGTAAAAGTCCAAGTCAAGTCTAAGTCTCTGAATATTTTTTCAAGTCAAGTCAAAAGTCTTAATATTAATGACTCGAGTCTGACTCGAGTCCAAGTCATGTGACTCGAGTCCCCACCTCTGTTACACGTCCAAGTGCAAGACGGTTTAGCTGCTCTTATTCCTTAGTGATTCTTTTAAATAATTTTATCACTCCCATTACATTACCTAGATCATATATTGTAACCCAGTTAAGATAATTAAGCCATTTATGCCTGTTTGAGCAGCAGACCAATGAGAAAATGAAAGAATGGGTGAAAAAAAGTAAGACAATGGCTACTGCTTCTCTGGAAGAACTTCAGACGCGTTCTTCAGTACTGTATGCATATTCTTCAGTAGTGTGTGCTTGTTCTTCAGTAGTGAGTAAATATTTTTCAGTAGTGAGTGTGTTCTTTGATACTGTTTGTTTCTTCTTCAGTTGTGTCTGTGTGTTCTTCAATAGGGTCTGTGTTCCTCAGTAGTGTCTGTGTTCTTCATTAGTATCTGTGTTCCTCAGTAGTGTGTGTGTTCTTCATTAGTATCTGTGTTCTTCATTAGTATCTGTGTTCCTCAGTAGTGTGTGTGTTCTTCATTAGTATCTGTGTTCTTCAGTAGTGTGTGTGTTCTTCATTAGTATCTGTGTTCTTCAGTAGTGTGTGTGTTCTTCATTAGTATCTGTGTTCTTCAGTAGTGTGTATGTGTTCTTCATTAGTATCTGTGTTCTTCAGTAGTGTGTGTGTTCTTCATTAGTATCTGTGTTCTTCAGTAGTGTGTGTGTTCTTCATTAGTATCTGTGTTCTTCAGTAGTGTGTGTGTGTTCTTCATTAGTATCTGTGTTCTTCAGTAGTGTGTGTGTTCTTCATTAGTGTCTGTGTTTTTCAGAAGTGTGTGTGTTCTTCATTAGTATCTGTGTTTTTCAGTAGTGTGTGTGTGTTCTTCATTAGTATCTGTGTTCTTCAGTAGTGTGTGTGTTCTTCATTAGTGTCTGTGTTCTTCAGTAGTGTGTGTGTTCTTCATTAGTGTCTGTGTTTTTCAGTAGTGTGTGTGTGTTCTTCATTAGTATCTGTGTTCTTCAGTAGTGTGTGTGTTCTTCATTAGTATCTGTGTTCTTCAGTAGTGTGGGTGTTTTTCATTAGTATCTGTGTTCTTCAGTAGTGTGTGTGTTCTTTATTAGTATCTGTGTTCTTCAGTAGTGTGTGTTCTTCATTAGTATCTGTGTTCTTCAGTAGTGTGTGTGTTCTTCAGTAGTGTTTGTTTTCTTCAGTAGTGTGTGTGTTCTTCATTAGGGTCTGTGTTCTTCAGTAGTGTGTGTGTTCTTCATTAGTGTCTGTGTTATTCAGTAGTGTGTGTGTTCTTCATTAGTATCTGTGTTCTTCAGTAGTGTGTGTGTTCTTCATTAGTATCTGTGTTCTTCAGTAGTGTGTGTGTTCTTCATTAGTGTCTGTGTTATTCAGTAGTGTGTGTGTTCTTCATTAGGGTCTGTATTCTTCATTAGTGTGTGTGTTCTTCATTAGTATCTGTGTTCTTCAGTAGTGTGTGTGTTCTTCATTAGTGTCTGTGTTCTTCAGTAGTGTGTGTGTTCTTCAGTAGTGTGTGTGTTCTTCAGTAGTGTGTGTGTGTGTTCTTCACAGGTGTGTGCGTGTTCTTTAGTAGTGTCTGTGTCTTCAGTAGTGTTTGTTTTCTTCAGTAGTGTGTGTTCTTCATTAGTGTCTGTGTTTTTCAGTAGTGTGTGTGTGTTCTTCATTAGTGTCTGTGTTCTTCAGTAGTGTGTGTGTTCTTCAGTAGTGTCTATGTTATTCAGTAGTGTGTGTGTTCTTCATTAGTGTCTGTGTTATTCAGTAGTGTGTGTGTTCTTCATTAGTGTCTGTGTTTTTCAGTAGTGTGTGTGTGTTCTTCATTAGTATCTGTGTTCTTCAGTAGTGTGTGTGTTCTTCAGTAGTGTCTGTGTTATTCAGTAGTGTGTGTGTGTGTTCTTCATTAGTGTCTGTGTTATTCAGTAGTGTGTGTGTTCTTCATTAGTGTCTGTGTTTTTCAGTTGTGTGTGTGTGTTCTTCATTAGTATCTGTGTTCTTCAGTAGTGTGTGTGTTCTTCAGTAGTGTCTGTGTTATTCAGTAGTGTGTGTGTGTGTTCTTCATTAGTGTCTGTGTTATTCAGTAGTGTGTGTGTTCTTCATTAGTGTCTGTGTTTTTCAGTAGTGTGTGTGTGTTCTTCATTAGTATCTGTGTTCTTCAGTAGTGTGTGTGTTCTTCAGTAGTGTCTGTGTTATTCAGTAGTGTGTGTGTGTGTGTTCTTCATTAGTGTCTGTTTTTCAGTAGTGTGTGTGTGTGTGTGTATGTGTGTGTTCTTCATTAGTGTCTGTGTTCTTCAGTAGTGTGTGTGTTCTTCAGTAGTGTCTGTGTTATTCAGTAGTGTGTGTGTGTTCTTCATTAGTGTCTGTATTTCTATAATATGTTACCCATGTCTTTGATGTACAGAACATGCAGTCTCTGTATTTGTATAATCTGTTACAAATGTCTTTGATGTAGTGAAAAAGCTATCTCAATATCAGCCTTTAAAAGAGACAGACTCAGAAAACTGTCAGATCCCTCAAACATTTTCCTTCTGCAAAGTTTGAATGTAGCACCTCTGACCAATCAGAGGCAGGCAGCAGCATGCAATTGTAGCGCCTGCTGCTATCAGTTTCCACATAAATAAATAAACACAATTGGTCAGTCTTAAAATCTCATTTACATAACCTCTGCAAGATAAGATGCATATGCAAATGCAGGCTATTTCTAATGCATATGCAATGCGGTCTATCGCATATGCAGTGCAGTCTAATGTGTATGCAGTGCAGTCTAATGTGTATGCAGTGCAGTCTAATGCGTATGCAGTGCAGTCTAATGCGTATGCAGTGCAGTCTAATGTGTATACAGTGCTGTCTATTGCATCGTGGCTGGAGAAAAGAGCCACGGGGGGTCTTGCAAAAACACGGAGGAGATGTGGAGAGTCTGCAGGACAAGCGCGCGGGGGGTCCTTCTCAACACCTCTCAGCGGGTCATTGTTTGCCCTGACAGCTCCATGGACTCGGCCTTCAGTTAGCCGTAGCCCATGCTGTCTGACACTGACACGCAGCAGACCACCAACGGCACATTCACTCGGAGGCCTCCTGACTGACCTGCTGGCCTCCCTCCCAAAAAGGGACTGTGGGCAAGTGTGGGGTTGGGACCAAGCATGGATGCACATTTGTGTGTACGGGGGACACATGTATGGGGGACACATTTGTGTGTACGGGGGACACATGTATGGGGGGACACATTTGTGTGTACGGGGGACACATGTATGGGGGACACATTTGTGTGTACGGGGGACACATGTATGGGGGGACACATTTGTGTGTACGGGGGACACATGTATGGGGGACACATTTGTGTGTACGGGGGACACATGTATGGGGGACACATTTGTGTGTACGGGGGACACATGTATGGGGGACACATTTGTGTGTACAGGGGACACATGTATGGGGGACACATTTGTGTGTACGGGGGACCGAGTGCTTTGCTGCATTACTTTGTATTTGTGTCTTTTCCATATTAGCCATTGCAGAGAGTGAGGAGGTGAAATAAGAGAGGAAACACTCTGGCAAGATTCTTCTATCCACGCTTCGGTGTGGGAGGGAGTGAGCTGTAGAAAAAACATTTGACAGAGAGGCGCACACAGACGGGCATCCAAAGATGGTCGCCTTAAACAGGAGAGCTTCAACAGGACTGGTCAGAGTAACACATCACCACTATATCACCACAAATAGTAGCCATGCTTGACACCCCAGGAAAGGCTGACTGTATCAGCACAGATGGTTTCTGAGCGAGGAGAGGAGTGGGGGGGGGGGGGGGGGGGGGGGGGGGCGTGATGAGGATACAGGGTGGAGGAACGGGGGCTTGTGACTGGAGCACCGTGCCTTTGGCTCTCACAGTGCGGCACATGCACGTGTCTCAGGCCCACCTGAGAAGGCTTTTTTTGTGCCTGTTTTAAATTATATCCCCAGATGTCAGTTCTCAATGTGGCTCTTGTTATGGGCAGCCATGCTGGAGTAAAGAGGCGATGGGAAATTGATTCAGATAGTGTGAGCGGAGCAGTGACCTAATTACTGGAGTATTCCTCCACCAGCAGCTCTTTCCTGAACTAAAAGCCAGCAGTGTTGATCAGAGATGGCGGCAGACATTTTCTTCTGCAGGTGCTGTGGGGCTGCTTGACCTTTCAGTGATGCGGCTCCGAAATATAGATCCTCCTACGATTCAGAGCACTTACGTATACTTATAGGCACACACACAGACATACATACACACACACACCGACACACACACCGACACACACACTCACACACCGACATACATACTCACACACACACACACCGACATACATACACACACACACACACACACACCGGCATACACACTCACACACCGACACACACACACACACACACTCACACACACACACACACACACACACACACACACACACACACACACACACACACACACACACACACACACACACACACACACACAGTAACTGCTCCACAACAGTATCAAGGCTATTCTGTGTTAAACACAAAGTGAAATTTTCATAATGTAAGCTTCACAAGCGAGCCTACCTAAAGCTATCTCTGAATATAATGTAGACATTATATGAATATAATGAAGGCTGAATCAGATCACTCGTGCTGGTTTTGTGTTTACCGGTCTAAAATAATTGGTTTGTTTTGTTGTATTTATTTTCTAATTACTTTATAAATTGTAGTACTCACACATTACAGTGCAGAGGCTAAGACTCAATTTCTGAAAATATGCTTCTTTTGTCGAAACTTAACACACAGCATCCAATGCTACACACACAACAGGCAAAACATCTCACACTTTTGGATAAAGCACACACTTCAACCAAAACTCTTGCAACTCTTGCCAAAAGCATATTTTTGCATCTAAATGCTACACACTTTCTTATGTTACTACACACTGAAAACACTTTTACCATGTGTTTGAGTGTTTAGTTTGTAGTCTGCTGTGAAGGTCTGTCAGAGGTCTCACATATATATGAATATTCACAAATATTGAGGTTATTTCTGCATATTCAGTACATTTGCATTATAAAGTAAACCACAATTACAAGGGGAAGGGTGTTTTCTTTTGTTTTGGTTTTGCATGAACACTACAGCAACATATGCTGTATATACTGTAAACTCATGGACAAAAAAAACAAAAAAAAAAAGAAAACAAAAAGACTAAATAACCTCAAGCTTCCTCCATCACCTGCTGAATGTATTTATACTGGTGAGGTTGGCGACCACCTCCATGCCAAAGAACTCAACAGCAATGGAGAGTTTGGTGGAGGTGAAGCACAACAGTAGTGAACCAGTTTGTACTTGAGCAGCCCGGTGCAAAATTATGTTATCCCAAACAAAAACAAACCTGGACTGTTCTGGTTCATCCCCCTGGTGATGGAGAACGAGTTATGTTGTGCTGTGTTGAAGAAGGTGATGATGTGCACAGTGTTACTGTATAGGGACCAAGAGTGGGTTGATTCATAGCGAATTCATAGCGCAGTTGTTTCACACTGTCACTGGCCCAGTCCAGATAGACTCACTGAATGGATGTTGCTGATGACGTTGTCAGTAATGATGTGCTGTTGTAGTTGTTTGCTCTGACCATATTGACGATGGTCTCTTTCTGTTCTGAGGTGACTAGCCGCCATCGTACCCCCAGCAAGGGGTAGTCTAGTACATGATGTAGTATGTATAGAGGATAGGTCTACTTATCTATTCTCATTTTGAATTGTCTGGATGATGCTACAGTGTAGCAGCACAGATAAGGTTGGACCCTTTGCCTCCAGAAAACCCAAAGCATGAGCTTGACCACTTGGTCAACCAGAGTCTCTCTGATCTCATCCATTATGGTTGCTCATCCTCTTCCTCATTCTCGTAGTCTTCATCATCATCTCTATGCAGTATTAGACTCCACTGATGTGGAAAGATTTGCAACTTGTGGCCTCTCTATAGGAATTAGGTTTTGATGTCTAAAGATTTGTAAAAATTAGCTAGAAGTGTTGTAACATGTGAGAGCTGGGTATGAATTTTGGTAGGTGAGTGTAGCAGTTGCGTGGCAGTGTTTTCTAAAAGGTTTTCAGTTTTGAATTTTGTGTCTTATATGAACAACTGTATTAAATGTTTTGCAAAAAGTGTGTTTTAGAATTTCAAAATGAGTGTAAGGCAGAGAATGTGCTTAAGGTTTAGCGCACCAGGTCAATAGATAGGCTACATGGGTTAGTTGTTTCAAAAATTGTGCTATAAGGCCCACTCTTTGTGTCTTAGCAAAAATAAACCAGTTTAAACCAATAAACTGCTGAGCTGCTGAGATGCTACGTCTAAGAGGAGCTACACTAATCTCACAATGATTATGAAGAGGTACCTGTTTCTTTTGTTATACTGTGAAATGCGTTTCCGCCAAACACATGTAAAGACACCCTGAGATGAAACCCAACACAGGTTCCAGTTTGCTCATGCTGAATTCAAAACGTTTACAGGCAGAGATATGAATAACTGTAGCGAAGGACACAACGTTTCCAGAGAAACGGGACATTTAAGACAGAGGTCCTTCATCAGCTGTCTGATGTAATTACTGTAACCTTTCTGTATAATTAGTATAGGATGAGTGTTGAACTTTGTGGTTGAGCAGTCAGTGTGGGTCAGAATTTCCCAAATGACCCCTAATCCTGTTTTATTGGACAGATTTAATGAAGCAGTCCAGCACTATATCCTGTCCCTGAGGAAAGACTTTGTGAAGACTGCACTCCACCCCCACCCTGACTTCCTAGCCCAGCTGCAACCGTTGGCCATGATCTTATCTATAATAACCCACAGGAAGGAAAAAATACTAGTCTAACTGCCTTTAAGACACACACACACACACACACACACACACACGCGCGCGCGCGCGCGCGTATAACATTTTTCTCATTCTGTGACTGACAAGCACCCCTTGTGTATCAGATCGGCCAACTTTATGACAGAATCAGGGATTTTTCCCCTTGAGTTAAGCAGACTTGAGGGTCCCCACTCACAGGGTTGGAGATCTCACTTATCCATTCGGCTCAGGTTTCAGGTGCTGAAAGCCAGAGGTCGGACCGTGTGCGTCTCTTAGAACGTCTCTTAAAGCCACAATAGCCCCTCGTCCCCGGCAGAACCACGTCCCTGTGCAGCACCTTCACTCCTGCCATATCTGTATGACCACCTGAGCCCACAGGGTTCACCGGCCCATCTCAGGATGCTGATAAGTTAGCCATTCACCCTGCCACCCTCCCCCACCCCGTTCCCCTCAGTTAATATTTTTGTGGAGGTCCATTGACTTCCTCCTCTTCTGTCTCTAATCCGGGGCTCAGTGTCCAGGGGGGGCTGCCCACAGTGGAGGCTTTATTCGGGCCTTATTACACCAACGCTTGCAGGCTTATCTCCTGCCTGGTGACAGTCTTTTCAAGCCTGCCCTTAATGACTTGGGGAAGCTCACATGCTCGCCTTCCCATGGCTACAGCCACCCGATGATGTCAGAGAGGAGAGGGGCCACGAGAGGCTGGAAGGGGCTGAGGGTGCCGTGGAAGAGTGTGTGTGCGGCTGGGATTGAGTGTGTGTGCGGCTGGGAGTTTGTGTGTGTGCGGCTGGGAGTGTGTGCCGGAGGAAGTTGGCTGTCACGGACTACTGTTGTGCTTCACGTCTTCACTTTTGGAGATGGCTGAAAGGTTGGGGGCTGTTGTGGGTGGTGGGGACTGTTGGGGGTGTTGGGGGTTGGTCTGGATGATGGGGGTGTTGGGGCTGGTGGGGTGCTGGCTGTGCTGTTGTTTCAAGGCTGCTCACAGTGACAGAGCCATCAGGGCTACAGCAGGGGTGGTGGGTCAGCTGAATGTTACATAATCTGCTCGTGATGTGACACAGAATGCGGGGTTTGCCCATACTGAATTCTTTGGAACGGTATTCATGATTCACAGTGTTGTGAATAACGGCGTTAAAAATAACAGCGCTAGGTAACAGCGTCATTTTGTCAGTAACGGGATAATATAATTAATTACTTTTCCTGTCGTTACAACGCCATTAACGTTACTGGTCATTAAAAGCGGTGCGTTACTATATATCGATATACTAACAGTAATCCGAGCAGACCGCTGCCCAGGCTAGTGGGGGGTAACAGATCTCGATAGGTCACAGTTCTCGGTGTAATACCTGTTTAACTTAACAAGTCAGCAAGCGATTGGCTAAGACAGCGTTATGGTAGCCAATCAGATCCAGTGTTTTTACACGCGCGCTGATGCACGCCAGTGACACGTGACACAAATGGAGAAGAGACAGAAATGGCGAGTCAGGAGCAAGCCGAAAAAAAATTTGCTTTTTCAAGGTGGCTATATAAACATTATTTAAGAAAATGAAGTTCCTGAATGTCTACCAGACTGGGTATTTGGTTTATTTAATTAAGAATAGAGGTTTTATTGTTAAGTTTACTTCTGTTGTGAACAAACCAGTTGTCTCAGGTTGAGAGAATTTATTTTGATAGATGTAAATGCACTTTATATAGTGTAACAGTTTACTTTTGCATTTTGCAAGATTTGGGATTTTAAAGTATTTTATCCTGCACTGGTCTGTGGATATGCAATAAATATCAAAAGTTAAACACCTTTCTGATCTACTCATTTCAACTGACTGTGAAAACTGCTTTTTCAAAAAATCCTTATTCATTGGCATATAGCTTTTTTGTAACTGTAATGCAAATAGTTACTTTCCCTGGTAACGAGTTACTTTTATTATAGAGTAATTCAGTTACTAACTCAGTTACTTTTTTGTACAAGTAGTGAGTAACTATAACTAATTACTTTTTTAAAGTAACGTTCCCAACACTGATGATTCATGGAATCAGAGACTGTGGGTCAAACATGCACATTTTGCTGAGGTTCCTAGCTAGCAACTCTCCTATAATGTCTCCCAGCACCTCGGACAACAGCTGATGTGCTCAATTAAGCTTCATCTGCCATTGCATTGTTAGTGCACTCTCTGCACTACACACATTCCAGATAAAGTGTATGTATGTATGTCAGCAAACCTTCCTTTTGAGGAGTCCATGATACATTTTCTATTGAATTGTATGTGCACTGGAACATGGAAAACCAAAATGATGCAATGCTCCCTGAACTCAACAGTGTTTAGCCTGTTACACACCAGGATACAGAATGGCTAGCAAAGATGTTCCTTAAAAAATGTGGAGTGTCTCTTTCAAAGGTTTTTTTTTTTAAATTTGTTTATTTATTTACATTGGTAGTGTTTGCATTCCTTTTAAAACAAAACACACACACACACACACACACACACACACACACACACACACACACACACACACACACACACACACACACACACAAGTTAACTTCTCCACCCCATGGCCAAGATGTCTCATACATGTGGTCACGTCTGGACTTCTCTCTGCTCTAGGGTGTGCATGTCTCCCCTCTACACCAATTATCTCCACTAATGTCTTCATTTGCTTAATTTACGATACTGAAACCCTGAACGTAAACCTTCCTGAAGGTACACAGTCTGGATGCCATTTGAGGGTCACACAGCCAGGGCCCGTCCACCTTGCATGGGGAAAAGTGGACCCATTCACTCTCTTCAAGAGCACTCCCAGTAAGAGCACTATATATAGCTGGGAAGGCTCAGAACCAGCACCAGCGGGATTCAGAAATAAATTATCCATTCTAGTCTTCTTGTCAATGCCCAGTTTGTCATACAGAGGATGGCAGGAACTGCACATGTTTGCTTAGGGGATTTGTGTATGTGTGTGTGTGTGTGTGTGTGTGTGTGTGTGTGTGTGTGTGTGTGTGTGTGTGTGTGTGTGTGTGTGTGTGTGTGTTAAAGCTTTAAAGAGCGCATGTCAACTCACTATTTATTTTTTTTGTTCTGGAAGAGTAGAAGAGGATATATAATTCACTACCACTTGGAAAAGAGGCCTGTTTGGTTTATGAGTCTCGGTCAGGTTTCGATCAAACTGAAACAGAAAAGGAAATAGCCAATAACTGGATATTCACAGCAGTTGAGGTTTTTTGTACAGGCGCTGTATGAGGTACTTTCCGGAGATTCTCCAGAGATGGGTCTTTTCTAACATGGTCAGGAGAGCAGTGGAGCCAACCCCCACCCCCTCCCCCGCCTTCCCTGGGTGCATTCATTCTTCACTTTTACACTGAAAGGACTGGGGGATTATGGCAAGGTACTAATTGGACATCAAATGTGGTGGGAGTCCTTTCACAGAGGGCCTTAGGGCCTTTGTTAAGCTCTGCAAACTGAATTCACTCTTCCCAGAATGTGTAAGTACCACATTTTAGGGTTAGGCCACTTATCTGCACCAGCGCTTCATTAACTCTGGGCTAAGGACAGGGGAGCCAGCGTCCACATTAGGTTGGCCAGGAGTTTTGTCCGTGGTCTGGTCTCAGCAGTGTACTGGGAAAAATAACATACCTCAGAATGACAAGGTTGCTTTTATCAAGCTAATCTAAAAAGAACCATCCAAAAAGATAATTGACTGATGTTGGCTTCGTTTAAACTGTAAATAAACGGTCCCAGCTTGGACAGTTTGTTTATGCAGCTCATGGAGTTGACAGTTGACAAAAAATATTTAGCAGTAAAAAAAATGTATCCACGTTGAGGAAAACACATGAAGTGAATATCCGCCGAACTGTGAATGAAGAATTATACTATTTTTGGCAAGATCTGCATGATTATTGTTATGGGTTTTGACATGACAGATATACAGAAGCAATCTGAAGCATATGTTACGTGTTATCATTCAAAGGGGAAGAATTACAAAGAACAAGAAAGAGGTGGGCGCTGTTTTCACATCCTGTACAATATAATTATTGGATTTAGATAAGAGGAATTCCCTGCAATAGTTAAAATCTAAAAATAGGACAAAAGAAACATGCAGTGATAAATGAGCATCCCCGATCAGTCTAGAGCATATTAGGTAAGTTTAGAGGACCTAATTTATTCCATCTTAAAATATGTTTAAAAAAAAGTATTTCAAGAGCACCCATATGAGGTTCTGCTGATGAGAGGAATGTTGAGATCTAGAGAGATCTAGAGAGTGGAGTGAGGGTTTAGTTAAGACTCAGTGGTGAGTGGAGTGAGGGTTTAGTTAAGACTCAGTGGTGAGTGGAGTGAGGGTTTAGTTAAGACTCAGTGGTGAGTGGAGTGAGGGTTTAGTTAAGACTCAGTGGTGAGTGGAGTGAGGATTTAGTTAAGACTCAGTGGTGAGTGGAGTGAGGGTTTAGTTAAGACTCAGTGGTGAGTGGAGTGAGGGTTTAGTTAAGACTCAGTGGTGAGTGGAGTGAGGGTTTAGTTAAGACTCAGTGGTGAGTGGAGTGAGGGTTTAGTTAAGACTCAGTGGTGAGTGGAGTGAGGATTTAGTTAAGACTCAGTGGTGAGTGGAGTGAGGGTTTAGTTAAGACACAGTGGTGAGTGGAGTGAGGGTTTAGTTAAGACTCAGTGGTGAGTGGAGTGAGGGTTTAGTTAAGACACAGTGGTGAGTGGAGTGAGGGTTTAGTTAAGACACAGTGGTGAGTGGAGTGAGGATTTAGTTAAGACTCAGTGGTGAGTGGAGTGAGGGTTTAGTTAAGACTCAGTGGTGAGTGGAGTGAGGGTTTAGTTAAGACTCAGTGGTGAGTGGAGTGAGGGTTTAGTTAAGACTCAGTGGTGAGTGGAGTGAGGATTTAGTTAAGACTCAGTGGTGAGTGGAGTGAGGGTTTAGTTAAGACACAGTGGTGAGTGGAGTGAGGATTTAGTTAAGACTCAGTGGTGAGTGGAGTGAGGGTTTAGTTAAGACTCAGTGGTGAGTGGAGTGAGGGTTTAGTTAAGACTCAGTGGTGAGTGGAGTGAGGGTTTAGTTAAGACTCAGTGGTGAGTGGAGTGAGGGTTTAGTTAAGACACAGTGGTGAGTGGAGTGAGGGTTTAGTTAAGACTCAGTGGTGAGTGGAATGAGGGTTTAGTTAAGACTCAGTGGTGAGTGGAGTGAGGGTTTAGTTAAGACACAGTGGTGAGTGGAGTGAGGATTTAGTTAAGACTCAGTGGTGAGTTGAGTGAGGGTTTAGTTAAGACTCAGTGGTGAGTGGAGTGAGGGTTTAGTTAAGACTCAGTGGTGAGTGGAGTGAGGGTTTAGACTCAGTGGAACAGTCAAATTCCATGTGTGGTCTTATTGTCAAACAGTGATCTAGGCCACACAAATGATTTTCTGAATGATTTTAAAAATGTACTAAAAAGAGAGGATGTACAGAGGCGGTACAAAGCAGCAGAGTGCCAGGATTCAAAGCTTACCTCTCCTGACCTCTACCTCTGAGGCAGAACTCATAAATGTGCATTAAGACTCATCGCATCGCATTAAAAAGATCTATTCAGCTCAGGTTTGTACGTTAAAATATTTAAATAATACACATTAAAATATGTCAATATATGTCAATATTTTAATAATACATCTGACATTGTGATATATACACATAAGCATAGGTTGGTTATAAAAATCTTTGTCTGAAGAGAGTTCACAAAATAGTCTTGCATGTGCAACAACAATATGAAAACTAAACATGTAAATATTCATATGCACATGTAGGTTAGCCTGAGATGAAGGAATGTGTGTAGACCTGATTGTGTGATCTGTTGTTGGCTGGCCAGCACACAGAGAACAAAGTGTAGTTTCATCTCTAGTCGTCCCTTGACAGATTAGGAGACGTCACTGAAAATGACACCTTTCAGCAAATAAACACACGCATACTTGGCCACGCACACACACACACACACACACACACACACACACACACACACACACACACACACACACACACACATACACATACACACACACACACAGACACAAGAAAATTACCTTTTTAGACCTTTTAACATTGTGACTTCCTAAATTAGACATAGGTTTTATTGTTCTTAAAATAGTAAAATGAGGGGTGAGTGCTTTTGTGCATTCACAGACAACTGACAAGGCTTAATAAAAGTTTATGAGGTGTTTTACATGCTTCCTTTTCCAAATGGAAGCACTCTCAGGTATCACTCGGGCCATGAATAAGGGCCCAGGTGGCCTATCCTCATTGTTTGCTTCTGAGATCTGCACTGCTGATCCTGACCGCTCGTTTGTCTTATTGGTAAGAGATGGCTAGGCGACAGACGGCAAACTAAGATCCTCAGCCGGCCGCCACCACACCACACCGATACCGTCGCAACATTCCCACTGGAACCAGTGAGAAACAGGGCCAGAACACTAATGCCAGAGGGATAGGAAGGCATCTGTAGGAGATAAGCCTTTATCTGTGCATTGATAAAAAAAAATATCTGGTCTTCCTCTTCACGTCTGTGTGGGCTTTGGGAGACATTTTAATGGGTGAGGGAAAGCCTGTCCACATATCTCCTCTGTTGAAGTTTCCCTTCAGGTATTTTCGTGGAGAGCCCACTACAACAAGCACTGGTGCTTCCTGTGCTGTAACAATGTTTGCTGTCTAACAACTTTACCTGCCTACAAGGTGATGTTTGGAAAATGTGTCAAACATTCTTATGATGTTTCTCACACAACCTCTAACAAATTCATGAAATGATGCTGTACTAATTTGGCTCATGTAAACTATCCCTGCCATGCAAAATAGCACACATTAAACTATACGTTTGATTAAATGTTATTTAAATTACATACAGCTTCTGAATTAAGCTTGATGTATGAGAGGAATTGAGTTATACACATTATAAAAACATATATATTATGCACAGGAGGTACATGAGTCTGGATGTACCATTCATTAGGAATGCAACAAGACTCAGCTTCAAAAAAACATTTAACAGTTTAAATTTCCCACATGCCATTACGTGTGTCATATAACATTATACATTACGTGTGTCATATTTCACCTAAATTATTAGTCATAATGCTTTTCACTTCAGCAGTGCCATCGTCAGCATAGAGAGGAGATTGAAGAGAAGATCGAAACGAGGCTCAGCCAGAACCAGAACCAGAACCACAAGTTAACATTCCCACTATAGGACATCTTGCCTGGGAATACCCATCACTGGAATACTTGACAAAGCCTTACACACGGTGTACACTGCAATATGTTTAAGATAAGCAGTCCAAATCAGAAGTGTTTTAACCATTTAAAGATGAAGAAGAGGCAAACAGACCTTACTTCATGGTCTTCTGTTCCAAGTGAGGGATGGAGACAACCTTCCACGACCAACCCAGCTCAGACGGCGGTGGTAGTTGATGAATGGTGCCGAGTGCATCTCTGGAGGGTTCAGTGCGACCCGCACACGTGACCCGGTCTCGGCCCTTCCTTCAGCCTTCTGCTTTTCCCTCCATTTTCCCCACTGCTGAAAAGAAAATAGAATTCAGATTTTAAATTAAAACAGTTAGCCCGTTCTAAAATTAGGTATCTGTATAATACATGCACCCGTGAAACATGAGGGAATTATGGTATTCCAAACCAAATGACAAGGTAACATTGTTTAAATCACCTTAAGTTTAAAACATTAAGTTTTTTTATGTAGGTAAAGGGCATAAAGTGTTATTGATCTTATACAGTTATCTAGAGGATGAGATCTGGACCCAAGTAGTCAGAGCAGTAAGTCTAGGTAATGCACATTATTACTCTAAGAGAGCTTCAGTGTTCATTTTAGAGTAATACATGATGAGAGGACTTTTTTAATGTGACTTTTGAATTTAATTTGGGCTTGTCTAACTTTACATTCCACAATGTGCCTCAAGTGATAACATTATTGGTTTTCTTATCCTAATTTTTTTGTACTAATTATGAACGATGGAACGATGTAATTTCACCAAATGCCACAGATAAACAGCTATGTTCAAAAGCGCACTCTGATGATAACTGTAAATTTAAATATTCGCCGGCAAAGCATGAAGGCAATAAGCCTCTCAATAGTTGGCTTCAACCTGCGAAGTTAAGCCAATATATCAGAAGTGCAAAGCATACACGTATATGTAGACACAAACACATGAAGATAGGTTTCAACGGTTGGCAGAGAATACCTATATCTGTACTCCCCATTTTAAAATTTAAGACACTATTTACACAATAAGGAAACGTGTCGCCTGACAACTTTTCAAGAGCTTTCCGACTCCGATTTCAGATGAACGAGAGTTGAGACACAGCATTGCTCTCATGCAGACCCGAGGTCATTTAGTCTGAGGAATGGTGCCATTTCTTCTGACTGCTGACACTGAGGTCTGAGGATGTTCTAAAGGGGGAAGGTGTGATAACGGCTGGTGTTTCCCTGGACAGCGAAAGTCAGTATCAACATCACTGAGTACTAAATTGCGTAAATACATTTAAATTTAAGACTATCTTGTAGCTGTATATAACATCAAAGGACGACGTGGCCATGTAAGGATGTCATGAAGCATCAAGATTAATGGCTACAGTTTACTCTTCCATTGCCACAGGAGAACAAAGGAGTAATAAGTCAAATACGAGGCCTCTGTTGATGACAATACATTTAGCATAGATTAAGTTATATTTCTATATTCAAACTCAGATTTTTGCAAGTTAATGAAATGCATACAGTGAAGTAGCACATATTTTATTTTGTGTGTTTTAAACACAAATGAAATCTGGAACCTTTCATTGATGATTTAAAGTCAGTGATGTATGGATGTGAAGGTATATACAGTATACAATGTACAACACCTGAATAGCTCTGTCCTTTTACAGTACAAGCCCACACTGGTTTACGGGAGAATGTTCAAGACCAGATGGCCTGGACCTTTGAAATAGCTGTCTCCTCACGCTTGTCATTTAACCAGTTTCATATTGTGCTTTGAAGTCATTCAGAAAGCTTGCAGATAAGCTAAATGCACCTAATGCTCTGCCTGTTGGGTTATTTATTTAGCTGGAAATAAGCTGCCACTCTTCTTGTGACACTTTCAGACCAAACTCAACAATGGGGAAGATAATTAAAAGGAAACAGAACAAAAAAAACAAGAAAAATATATAATGCAGTCATGAAAGTGAGATGGCTTGTCTAGTGACACAACAAAGGATTTTTTTTTTGTTTGAATGTGTTCATGCTGTATGTGTGTGTTCTTGAGAGTGTAGTGTTTGATATGTGGATTAGACACATCTCTTTTTCACACTTGCAGAAAACGCAGTACTCTTCGGCACACGCTCCTCTGCCTCTCGGTGTGTAAATCAGCTCCCAAGAAACAGAAATAGTCCCATTACAGTAAGTAAGAAGATCCTCAAAGGTTTCATTATAATTGCTCTGAAGAATCACAATTGCTCATCCCAGTGTTAAGGTCAGACACGTAGACAATGGAAGCTTAGAACCATCATGACTTGATCTTTCCTTTCTCTCTTTACTCCTTTAAATCTGAATGAATCTCACCATGAAGCTGAACTGAGGTTAGAGTGAGGTAAGAGTGAGCTTCTTGATCAAACTCCACAGATATAATGTGCTTTCCCATAAACAACAAATCTCATACAACTTAACTATTCTCCCTGTTCTGTTTATGTAACAAGTAACTAAATAAGAGGATTTGTATTCATTTTATTAAAAAGTAAAAACTATCAGAGCCTGATTATTTGTGGATTAGTACCAAGAAACTCTAGATTACCAATCTGGTAAACAAACAGACCTGGCAGGCCCCCTCAACTTCCAGCTTGGTCTAAAGTCTACTTGCCTGGTTTTAATCTTCACATTACGAAATGGCAAAGCTGATCTCAGATCAAGGTGAAGGGCAACTTCAATGAAGGGTAGATATTCATACACTACCTCCTGTCCCAAAAAGCACCACTAGTGGTGGTTAAGTCTCATTAATGATTCACTAAACCTAATGAGAAAGATTATCCACCAATCAAATGTTGCAGCTGAACTCCAACTGAACTCAGATTCCCAAGGGCTTAACTCAAGGCCATGTCTTGTCAGTACCTGAACAAAAGGACAGAAGAAACCAAGAGCATGCTTTCTAAAAGCTGATGGCTTATCCTTTTATGGTGACATGATGGTTTCTACGGCCAGTGAAGTGTAGAAGGAAGACAGAAAATCAATGTAAAAGGAAAACTTCAATTTGTAGAAGGCTTTCAGCCTTCCTACCTAAATTAATCATTTGAAATGTACTGGCCAAAGTTTAAGATGATATGAGTAGGAGGGTCTTCTAGTTAGCATTTAGCTAATAGACAAACATTCAGGACCCAGAGGCCGACCATAAGAGCTTGTAGTGGGCCTAATACATAGCTACAAAGCTGTATATGGGTCACTGAATGTTTAAACAGCTTGAGTCAAGTTTAGAAGTTTAGCTTGGTATAGCTGGCTAAGTATGAGCAATGTTTTTGCTGTGTAGCACAATAATTACTTCCATCAAGATGCTTTTATGTCTTCCGTTTTTTCTACAATGCTATCTATGTAGGAAAACACAAATGTGAGAACCGAATATTATTATTTAATCAATTACAGATAGCTGCACAATTAATTACAGGTAGATGCAAATTACAGGTAGCTGTGCACAAATCATTATGTTGCTTGTAAATGAACTGTAATTAATTTCATTAAGTTTGGGACTCAAAAGGGTTTCAAATACACTGTAAATAATTAAATGTGTAGTCACCTTGAATTTCACTGTTTCTGTCTATAAATGTTGAATGATCAGATGCATGTTTTTATAGTAATCTCTTAAACAGCATCGGGAAGTGCACTTAAGCATTATATGAATGTTTATATGAATGTTTAAGCCATTTGTGAACAAATATGGCATATTTATGTCTTTTTGATTAAACAAAAAGATAGATAAAAATATTAATCAAGTCTCACATGAAAGTCCAGGCCTAGTACAAACATCTGTATCAAAGCCATTTGCCCGTGTTCATAGCAGTGCTCCACACAAAAGCATAGTGCATCTTCACTTCCTGAAGACTAAAGAGGAGAGGATCAAGAGATAGGGAGAATGGAGTGATAAAAAGACTACCACCCCCACCACCCCTCCCCATGCCTAACCCTGTCTGTCAAAATGACAAGGGGAGGAAGTTGGCAAGAGTCGTACAGAAAGGCTGATAATGGCTATACACTCCAGCCGTTTCTCATGGCTTTCAGTCTGTTGCTGTCTCATGTGCCTCCCTCCAACCCCCCCCAACACCACCCAACACCACCCAACACCACCCAACACCCCCCAACACCACCCAACACCACCCAACACCACCCAACCCCCCCAACACCACCCAACCCCCCCCCAACACCACCCAACCCCCCCAACACCACCCAACCCCCCCCAACACCACCCAACACCACCCAACCCCCCCCAACACCACCCAACCCCCCCCAACACCACCCAACACCACCCAACACCACCCAACACCACCCAACACCACCACCACGTTCTCCGCTCTCTTCTTTATGATGTGCTCACTCCCATTCACATTACCTATAAGCTGAAATTCAACAGCGTAAGGCAAACGGCACTGAGAGTTGTTCATTTTTACAGGTTGACCTACAAGAAAGTTTATGACACTCCTCTTATTAAAAGCCTTCATTCAGTCACAATCATAATGACTATTCTTAGAATCAACAAAGGAAGGAAAATCTGAATGTTGTAACTCTACTGTCGGTCGAGGAACCACAAGACAGGTGCACTTTACACAGTGAGAGCAAATATTCCAGATCTTACCCTGGTGTTGCTTTGGTTACTGGTCCACGCACTGGTGTCACAGGGGTCGTGGACATTATATGACCTGCGTCCACCACTTTCTGTGCTTTGGTACCTCTGCACCACACTTCGCTCTACATCAGCACTACAGCGCTATCACTTTACAGGCATGGTAGTTTTATAGTAGCATGGCCAAAGCAAACAGAGGACAATCTATAATGAAACAGTTAAGGCTATTACACTCCCTTTCTCTCATTCCATCTCCCCTTTCATACATAAAACATAATAAGTTGATCTTATTCAATTCAACATTCAGTAGTGAATGCACAGATGCTTCACATGTGGGACATACAAACTACAAATCACTCACCTCTGGTGGGTTTTTTATTTCTAAGCTGCATGATGTCTGTTAAATGCTTCCAAATGAAATCTTATACTGGTTAACTTAATAAGAAAGTTCCAGTCTGTGATCAGTTTCTCACAGTCTCCGTGGTTAATTATGTTTCAAACTGAAATGGTAGCAAAGAGATTCAGTTCTACTAGGGCACGCTGGGACACACTCGGTTCCCAGGGCCATGTAGTGAGATATATTCTACTTATTCCACTAAGAACTAGATTAACACTGGCTGCAATATGATACAGACTTTAGCGTTGTAACACAAATAATATTTTCTCTGCGCATTTTTCTAATTGAAACATGCTGAAACACGTGTTGAATAAATAAGGAACAGTGACCATAAGGACTCACGGTCGAACACTGCCCTCTAGTGTCAAGAAGAGGTATATGAATGCGCGATTCTAAATTAATATCCAAACATTACGTCCACTAAGCCTTAAATCACTTTGAAGTAATTAATGTAAGGGCTAATATTGTATTTTAGATTGGCGTAGGAAGCACGGGAGGTGTAAGGGACGTGCCACCCCAACCACTCCCCTCAAAAAAAGTAAAAAAAAAAAACAGTTGCATTTGTACCCCCCCAAAAATGATTACATTTTAGGCATCACTGGACATTTTATGAGTCCTAGTAAATAGATGTCCTATGTGCTACTACACTTGTATATTTGAACTTTCATTCCTAAATAGCCTGATTTTATAATGCATTTTATGCTAAATTTGAATTAGAATTATTCTATTAAATATGGTTTTCAAGGGTGTACATTTTACATGAACTTTATTTACTCATTCATGAATGAGGATATTATTACATTTGAAATGTGTAAAAATGTATTGCTAAAGTGTACAGTGTATTTTTGCCTATATTTGGTCCCAGTAACATCCCTCTTCAGTGCCCAGAAGTAGTGTGCTAACAATGGCTCTCAATGCAAAACAAAGGGTATTAGTAGTTATTTCGCTTGATTTTGCCTGAGCGTGACATGATGCATGTAGGAGAAAGCTCCTCTATAAAAAATCCTGAAGTAACAGGTGAAGTTTAACAAGTCCTTAATGGTGAATGGACACAAGAAGCGTCATCTGATGCATCTGGTCCTACATCATCACGTCAGCAACGTCACATCAGAGCTTCAGGTTCACTCCTGAAATATGCAAATAAAGAGTAAATGTTGGTTATTTCTCAGTACTGTCGGTTATTTCTCTATGCTGTTCCAACTACTGACGATTAATGAGAGTGTGGAGAAAAACTATTTATTTTACTGGGTTAAAGATCTTATGCAGGCACGCAAGTGTGAGCGGTAATTTAGGAAGGAAGATTCTAATTGTGCCCAGTAACATTTTGATTATAAGGCCTAGGGCAGGGTAAAGGCTAATTTCCTACCTACATATATAAGCTTATGGAATGTGTTTCTATTAAGAGTCTATTAAGAGAAGGTGAGCTGCTACCTTTGCATGTAGAAGAGCAAGTGGGCTGTTGTTGCCGCACACTTAAGGATGGCTGCCTCATTTGTTCTTGCAACTTCTGAATCATTGAATTACAGCCAGCTTTCTCCATCCTCTGCTACATGGCTGATGTAGTGCCCTGTAGGGATAGCAAGCGATTAGTAGTTATTTTATGGTTTCTACTGCATGGGTGTGAAAAATGTCAGACTACTCACCACTGTCCTTGCGGACACCCAAATGAGACACCACAGCATTGAGCTGTGTGGAAACACATTCCTGCAAACAACACATACATGCGTTTTTTTCATGAAAATGCATCATAGATCGATGATACGGGGCTTTCTCATATCTATTTGTCTGTCTCAACCTCTCTTCCTCAGTCTCACTCAGCCTCTCTGTTCTTTTTGATCTCTCCATCTCTCCCCTCACCAGTGGCCTGAAGTCCTGTCCTCTCCCTACCAGTCCTTCTCTGCTCTCATTTACTACAAATTTCGATACTACAAAGTTCGATATTTCACTGTGAGAAAAAAGCAGATATCTACCTTGCTCTGGAAGAGAGTTTTTCTGCAGGTTATCTGGTCTTTCGTGAGGTTTGTTCAGGGTGGGTGGGTGTTGAACGTGATTTGTTGACCGAACGTAATTTGTTGACCGGGGGGGGGCCGGTAAAAATTCACTAAAGGGCCGAATCTAGCCCTGGTTCACACTGTTCATTTCTTCCAATTGCTTGCGCCCCATCTGCAATACCCACACTTTGCGCCCCACACTTTGAGAAACGCTGCTCTAATTTAACACTACCAGCACTTTAATTCCACACTTTTTCTACCTGGCCTCCTGCAGGGGGCAGTGCTGGGGACATTTGCATCCCATTAGGCCATCCATTGTTATGTACATGCAGCCATCTCCAGGTAGACGGGGGGGGGGGGGGTGATAGTATGAACTATGTAGAATCCATTGACTCAGATGGAGAAGAAAAAACCCTGGCCTCCCTTTGAGAGAGGAGTGCCTTGGTGGTGGAGATAAGAGTGGTGGCTGTTGGGGGGGTATCTGGAGTGGGCTTGGGGCGCTTGGTTTCGGACTCAGACCAGCTTATCTTCTGTCCTGAGATGTCTGTTGTTGTTTGATTGTTGTACTATTGGAATGGTTTAGTATTTGAGGGAGATTGTATGTGGGTGTATATATGTGTGTAGATGGGTGTGTAGATGTATATGTGTGTAGGTGCATGTGTGGGCACATATGTGTGTGTTGCACTGGAATGGCCCAACCTCTGCCTTTTGGCAGTCATACCTTTAAGTCCCAAAGCACCAGAGTGGAGGACTTCAATCACCTCTCTGTTAACCTGAGCTCTACCTTGACTGACAGTCTACACCAGGGGTCGGCACCCTTTGAGACATGGAGTGCCAACTTTAAGTTTAAATTGTTGAGCGGGGGGGGGGGGGGTGTAAATGGACACAAATTAAGTATTATATCACGATTGATCGCCAAGTATAAACGCCTCAGCTGAGCAGAGCGTTGAGGAGCGACTTCGATTGGAGGATCGTGCTCTCTGTCTGAGATTTTTTATTGTTAATATTTTTTTGCTGATGCTGGTCCAGCGTGTCACGTGCCACTGATTATGCCTCCGCGTGCACGTGTGCCATAGGTTGCCGACCCCTGGTCTACACAGTTACTTCAAGGTTTGTCAGCTTACAAACACACGCACTTTGTTATTTTTCTGTAGAACTGTGACGATGGGACAGAAGCAGTAGGAGGCAGAGGCTGAGGATGACTGGTAGTGATGTCAAACTCGAAACGCAATATCAAACTGAATCGATTCATTTGAATCACGGTGTTCCGAAACACTGTTTCGAAGTCTGTATCAAAAGGTGAAAGTCATGTGATTGTTCCAAAAATGGGTTTCTTTACGTCACGTAGTTTCGAAACGTTTCGAAGCTTTTCCCGTTTTAGTCCGCACTTAAGTTCAAGCAGCTGGGAGTCACGTGGTGAAGACCTGGAAAATGGCAGCGCTTTGATCGAGCTCCCAACCTCCACCACAAATTAAGTATTTCTACATGTTACAAACTGGAATCCGGGACAGACTGGAAACCTGGCTGCACAGCCCCTGGAAAAGACTGGAATACAAACCTGTGTGGTGGGACAGGCTGGACACCTGTCTGACGGGACAGACTGGAAGCCTGGCTGCGCAGCCCCCCAGGACAGACTGGACATCTGTCAGGCGGGACAAACTGGAATCCTGTCTGCCGGGACAGACTGGAAACCTGGCTGCACAGCCCCTGGAAAAGACTGGAATACAAACCTGTGTGGTGGGACAGGCTGGACACCTGTCTGACGGGACAGACTGGAAGCCTGGCTGCGCAGCCCCCAGGACAGACTGGACATCTGTCAGGCGGGACAAACTGGAATCCTGTCTGCCGGGACAGACTGGAAACCTGGCTGCACAGCCCCTGGAAAAGACTGGAATACAAACCTGTGTGGTGGGACAGGCTGGACACCTGTCTGACGGGACAGACTGGAAGCCTGGCTGCGCAGCCCCCAGGACAGACTGGACATCTGTCAGGCGGGACAAACTGGAATCCTGTCTGCCAGGACAGACTGGAAACCTGGCTGCACAGCCCCTTGAAAAGACTGGAATACAAACCTGTGTGGTGGGACAGACTGGAAACCTGGCTGCATAGTCTTTGGGACAGACTGGAAACCTGGCTGTGTAGCCTCTTTTACTCTCTTTTTCTTCCCCACATAACAAATAGGATAAAAAATATGGGTCATAAGGGATTTACAATCAGGAGGTACACCTTCTACAGAACATCTCATCTTAGTCATAGATAATGGACTAGAAGGTCTGATGGAAGGAACCCCATTGGCATCTGGACTACACGGAGCCTTAGTTTTAGAAAACCTCAATACACCTCACATTGCATAACAAAATAATCAAGACTGCCTCCTTTGCAGCTAAATTCACAAGAGCAGGGCATAACTGAAGGTAAGATTACAGGTTTGTCCTTCAGGTCTAACGATAACTGATTGCAACACATAAAGTTGGTTGGTAAAACAAAATGAAACCAAAAGAACAAACCCACAGGAGCACAGGAGTACAGGAATGCAGAGCCACATGGACACATCACACCCACTGCAAAAGAGCTCCAGAGCAGCCGCCAGAATGAGAGTTATGCTGTGGTTTTTTACATGCTGTTTTTCCTAACAGGAGGGTCAACTGTCTACTCCCCCACACCGGAGGAGAGGTGTAAGGGAAACACAGCATGTACAATGTCCATTGTCACTGCGGCTGCAGTGAAACCAAACCGGTCAATTAACAGGTCAATTCTACAACATGTCTCACGCTATCATTCACAGCGGTAAGGTTCCTGATTGGGTAGGTGATGATGTTGCAAGTATGGATCATAGGAAACAACGACTGCGACTCGAATGGCGAGGTGTCACAAGCCAACAAGACATTTGAGGGAGAGTGGTGACTCTGCTCAGAGGGGGCCTTGAAAGGCGATCCTTGGATAGGGCACACCAAGTGCCAGGTTGATCTGGTAGCAACAGCCAGAGACGGATCAACATGCACCATTAGGAGAAATTTCTCGTGTGCAAAATGGAGTTTCACCACCTGTCATGGCATCATAACACACACACCCATATATCCCCCCCCCCCCCCCCCCCCCCAGCACATACTCATTCATCCACCTATACAAAAAGAGACAAGGACAAAGACACACATTCATCCAAACTAGCCCAGCCCCGTGCTAGCGACCCATCCCCGCCCGGCAGGGAGCAGGAAACAGGTGAAGGAAGGTGTGTGTAGGTGTTGGTGTATATCAGGGGTACTCAACTGGCGGACCACGGTCCGGATCCGGACCCGAACACAGTCCTGTCCGGACCCAATTTCATTCCTGATTAACTGGATACGGACCAAAAAAAAAACGGAGCATTTATTTCAGGGCTATTGAAAAAACACTCTGTCACGAGTGTAACGTTTGCCACCCCCGCTCAACAACTTACGTTCGCCGCCCCCGCCGCACCGGACCTCAGGTCACAGGTATCTGCCAAAATTGGACCGCGGACAAATTTAGTTGAGTACCCCTGGTGTATATGCATGTATGGTAGTGTGTGATACTATGGTGTAGTTAAAATTGAGGGGACAGGTGCTGGGACAAACATGGGCAAAGCCCCGGGCCACTGGTCAGTGTTGGTCCCCACTGTCCCCTCAAAGGCCCTCAATGTCTAAAGTGCAGTAAAAACTGAGGGACAGACAGTGGTGAGGAGACAGGTGAGGCCATGACAGCAGGCCCACCTCGACAACCTCTGGGTAACATGCCTGCCCCCCAGGATCCTAAATGTATGAGTGCTGTGTGTGTGGTTGGATGTGTGGGGGGTGGAAGGGGGGTGGGGGGTGAGTGGGTGGGAATGCGTGGGTCCAGAGGAAATGGTCCTATGGAAGAGGAGAGCCAGCTATCTCATTGGGCATCGTGCTTCACCCATACACACGTATACACTCACACACATATACACCCACACACATTCATCACATATACACCCACACACATACACACATTCATCACATATATACACCCACACACATTCATCAATTATATAAAGGGATGTACATAAGTTGTGCGTAGGTGCGCATGCGTGGTCAAAATTATCGATGTGCAACGTGAATTACAACGTGAAGCGTGTTTGCGCACCATTTTGTTTGGCGTTTTTGGGCCACGATAACATAGGCAGGCTCCAGAGAGTAGTTCGCTTATTTCAGGGGTTCTTAACCTTTTTCACTGTGCGACCCCCTTTTAGGCTCAGGTAAATTTCGCGACCCCCCCCCCCCCCCCCCTCCCGTTTACGTTCTAAACACTCCACAGCTTTTGATTGCAAACTCGAATGCTTCGTCTGCAAATGGCGTAGCAACTTGGAGGGCCTGAGACTTTCCTTGGCTAGCACTTCGCCACAAACAAGACACTAGGGTTCTCTCACGCATTGAGCCTGAGACACACGAATTTGACTATTTTCACACGCTCTCACGCCACACATCCGATTTCTCACGCCGAAAAAAAAACTAGTTTATTTACCTCTGATCCATATCTATGATTCAATGAGTTACTAGTTCGCTCTGGCACCAATCACCGGTGATCGATCGATCGCGATATAACACTTAATTTGTGTCCATTGTACACCCGCCCGGTAACAATTTACACTCGCCACCCCCTCCAGGTTCAAATCTCACTCCAAGCGATCTTGAAAAGTTGGCAACCCTGAACACACTGCGGTCGTGCATCCTCTCCTTCGCTTGTCTGCGTAAATCCATATTCTAAGTACTTTTCATATTTTCTCACTTTCTTCGTTTTTTTCTGTTCTGAAGTTCCTGGAAGTGGGCGTTTTGCATCCCCACTTTCAGTTCGACGTTCTACAAAACGCTCCATGTTAATCCAGCCTGGACGAGCGGAGCCACAATGAGGCAGTTTTCAATAAACTTTACTGAATCAACCTGCCTCATTCTGAGTCTTGATTCAGGTTCGCGCATGCACGTTGTGGCTCCGCTTGTCCAGGCTGAGTAAAGAACACCAAAATTTAGCTCCGAACCTGATTCGTCGCACATTTAACTCAGAAAACACCTTATTTTGTGTCACATTCGCGACCCCCTTGGAAGTACGTCGCGACCCCCCAGGGGGTCGCGACCCCCAGGTTAAGAACCCCTGGCTTATTTGATAACTAGCGCTAGCTTATTATTTTTTTTTACTGGTTTTAAGATTCCCACCAATTCATCAGCATGTCCAAGAAACAAGCTACATTAAGTAATTACTTTGGTATTTCACCACCTCCAAAGAAATGCCAGACTGAGACTGAAGGTTAAAAAAAAGGTATTCGCAGAAAAATGGCTGCAGGTGTGACGTTCGTGGGTCGGCGAAGGACGAGACACAGAATTCTTGTTTTCGACTTACGTCACTTTTAATTTTAACACTGATTGCGCACGAGTAACATTGAATAGAGTACACACACAATGTGTAGACTTAGACAACGACGAGCACAGGACACTGCGCGAGCGCACATTAAATAGACAAACCACATTAGCCCCACGTGATTACGAGACGATTCACAGGTGAGACACATTATCACACAACATTGCCACAACCACGGAGTTCCACAGACGCAGACAAAGCACGTGGACTATGTATACACACGCCCAAAAGGGAAGGGCCGGGGTCCTCAACATGACAGACGCCCCCTCCACGGGCACTACCCGTCCCGGGGTGCCAACAGGACCGAGTGCCCCGAACCCACGACGATGGGCGGATCCGACGCGCTTAGTCCTGCATCTGGGAGGTGACTGCCCTTGGCGAAGCGTCCGTGTACAAAAGGCCCTACAGGAGCATAACCGTTTTAGCTGGCTGGACGTGACGTCATCACTCTGGCAGTTGACGAGTTAGTTTCAGTTGGTCTTTGTGGGGAGCCCGTCGTGCGATGTTCGTCGAGGGAATTTGATTGTATATAGTGCATCGTTCGTGCGTACATGATTTAAAGTAAGTTTATTGTTGTTCTGGATGGCGGAGGATGTAATGTAATAGTAGTTGTAATGTAATATGATCACGTTTGCGTTCGTGTGATCACGGTGCTTTGAGTTCACCGCACGGGTTTAGCTAACTTGTTAGCAGTTAGCACGTGATTATTAAGTTAGTTCAGTTACGATGACTTGTTTCTTTACAATGTGTGTTATGTCCGACCCTTACGTTTGTATGTGTTTGTTACCTTATAACTATTTGCATAGCATACTATTTCGCTGTTATGAGTAGTTACATATTTCGTTGTACAGCGTTAATAAGTCATTAAGACAATTGCATATATTTGCCACCAGAGGGTGCAAAGGCACCAGTTGTACTGTTTATTCTATTTGTGCTTGTTATCTGTAATTGGAGATTATACATCTCATATCTGTATTTGTATTTTCAGGACCACACACACACACACACCTACACATAAACAGATTTGCACTATACACAGCCATCCTGGAACACACACCTCACATTCATATACCTGCCTTGAACTGAAGAATAAAGAGTTGAATGCATTCTGGCCTCAAGTGGTGTTCTGGCCGACACACCGGGGTTGAATATAGCAAAAGAGGGTAGACCAGTGACCAGCTCTAACTTTCAAGTTTAGTCTTCACTACATTTAATGGTCCTTCGAGCCGGATAGAGCTGTGTTTACCCCCTGAAGATGGATGCAGTACAACAACAAGAGGCAGAGGATGTACGTCCCAAGCGGCGTCTACGGCTCCCAACTCGCTATGAAGATTATGAGGTAGCATTAGCCGGTTATCATCCCCACAGACATGGACACGATGATGGGCGGAATCCGTATCGGGAGGGAAGGGCCAAGATGACCACCCTCAACTACACTCATGGTTCACCACGCCACCAGCCCGTGGGATATGATGAGGCCTGGACAGAGGCAGATGCATGCTATCCTGGCACCAGTCTGACACTTGAAGCAGAGGACCAGAGGGCATCTCAGCTACGCTCAGATCAAGTATACAGGGGAGCGACACAAGATTACTTTACTCCACATCCATACTCTCTCTCTCGGTAGCCTGAAGAGGATATCAGAGTAGAGCTGGAGGAGATCCAGCATGAACAGCTCCTACTCCGACAATCACAGCAGCGCATTTCATCTGACCTAGCTGCACTTCGCTCCATCAGAGCAGATATGAAGGAGCTTGTAGATACAGCTTGTCACTTCCAGTCTGACCAAAGTCCTCTTCATAGCACACAACTGAAACAAGACGCCTGTGTTAGTAGACAGGACCCAACCCCAGCACAGATGTGGCCATCCTGCAAGAGCGAACCAGATAGCGAGGAGGATGACTGGCCTGCGCCGCCTCCCTGGCCAGACGATTCAGAAGTGCAACCATCTAGCGACCAACCGCTAACGGACCGCCTCGACCAGATGATTAGAGAGCTTCAGGCCCTCAAGATGGAGGCTCAGGCAACTGACAAGAGCATACATCTTAAGGCGAAGACATCTCATGTTCCAGTTCGCAACACAAATGCAGAGGGAGGACGTCATACACGTGGAACTACTCACTCACCTCAGGTATTAAGCACCAGGACCACAGCACCCCCTCCTAGTTCCTGGACTCTACCGATGAGGTCGCAACGTCTTGAACGACAGTCGACAGTTCCACAGCCTGCAGCTCCCGCCCGATCGAGGCCACCTCTTCACACGCAGTCCCTCCATCACAGCTCCTCCGTGGCGGAGACATCTTACAGAGGGCCTCGTCCTACCGTACCCAACTTCACAAACCGAGACCCTAGTGAGTTTGCTCGACTGAAGATCGCATTGGAGAACCTCTTGCCCGCTGATGGGACTGAGCTATTCAAATATCAGGTACTGGTAGATCACCTGAAACTGGAGGAGGCTACGCTTATTGCAGATGCCTACTTGCACTCCCCAACGCCCTACATAGACACTATGGCAGCGCTGAGTGACAAGTTCAGCCAGCCCCATCAGGTAGCACTGAAGCGAATCGCTACAGTGATGGACTCCCCAGACGTGAGACGTGGGGACACCGCTGTCTTTGAGAAGTTTGCGCTTCAGATCCAGTCACTGGTGGGCATGCTCCGAACACTAGGCCCAGAAGGAGAAGTGGAGTTACAGTGTGGCTCACATGTGGCCCGACTGCTTAGTAAGCTACCAACCGAGCAGAGGGCAGAGTTTCGCCGCCGCATGTTCTACCACTCTGGGACCAGCTACACCCTGCTTGACCTTGCAGCATGGCTGAATTATGAGGCTTGGTGCCAAGATTTTGATGGCCAGCTACCTGCAAAGGGGACCAGGGAAGGACAGAGGCCTAGATTAGAGCCGCGTCAGGGAAGGAGATCAGCCACAGTGCTGCATGGCGCTGGCGAAGCAACAAAGAAGGAGAGCACTCCACCCAAGCAGGCTTTCTCGCAAGGGAAGAACCAGCCCTATTGCCCCTTCTGTGACAGTTCAGAGCATTACCTCAGTCAGTGTACAGCGATATCTAAGCTTACCAAAACGCAAGTAGCGGACTGGATAAGGACCAGCCGGAGATGCTGGAGATGTGCACGACGGCATCAGGCAGCGCAGTGTAACCTAAAGAAGGCTTGCGGTCTGTGTCAGGGAAAACACCTACAGGTGCTTCATGAGGTCAACGCCAGGTCATTGAAGGGACCAGCCAAGCTTGCCGCAATGGAGAAACCTAGCGAGAGTTCAACCATCGAGGTACTCTACCTCGATAGACCCACAGCAGGCAGTAGAGTCCTGCTAAAGGTTGTCCGCATTCTCATTCATCACGGCAACCAGACACTTGATACTTTCGCTGTCTTAGATGATGGCTCGGAGAGAACAATGCTGCTGCCTGCTGCCACAGACAGGCTTAGTCTGCAAGGCGCCCAAGAAGATCTATCACTGCATACCATATGACAGGATGTGCAGACTCTCCATGGTGCATCAGTGTCCTTCTCGATTTCCTCTCCTGCCAACCCGAAACGGAAGTATCGCATCACAGGAGCATTCACTGCAGCTCGCATCGACCTAGCAGATCATACCTACCCCATGGAGCAGCTTCAGCGAAAATACAAGCATTTGGTTGGTCTGCCAATACAGCCCTTCAAGACCGTCAGACCCCTTCTACTCATCGGTAGTGACCACCCACATCTCATTACTCCCATGGAGCCGGTCCGGTTGGGGCCTCCGGGAGGCCCTGCCGCAGTTCGTACGAGGTTGGGCTGGGTGTTACAGGGGCCTGCTAGAATGGTACACCAGACGGCTCGCCCACACCAGTGCTTGGTGACATCGGTACCAACTCAGGTGAATGAGCTGATGGGCTATGTGAAGAAATTATGGAAAGTTGATACAGTGCCATTCAGAAGTGATAAGCTGGTCACCCGCTCCAGACAGGATCATGAGGCCGTAAGCCTCCTTGAGATGCGAACCTCACGTGTGGATGTGGATGGTGTCCTCCGTTATGCCACACCGCTGCTCCGTCATACAAACATAGAGGAACGAGAGGGAAAAAGGGGTTGGGTACACAAACGGGCAGACTTACGAACACAGGCACACACACACAAGACACAGGCGCCAGGCTGCGCGCCAGGAGTAGTGCAATAAGGGGAGAGAGATCGGGAGCTGCAGGTGCTGCAGTGAACGGTCCTCCTCCAGCCTTTGCTGCATAGCCTCTGCCCGGTGCAGGGCGGCTGGCGGACGCGCCGGGTGCAGGGCGGCTGGCGGACGCACCGGGTGCAGCGCGGCTGGCGGGCTCTCCCCCCAGCTGGCCGTTTGGTACGCCCATCTCGCCTCACGACCGCCCTCTGGAGTCGACCGTGGGCGCGTCCACTTCCATTTCCTCCGCCTCGCTGCCCCGGCTCCAACTCATGGGCTGCTCCGGGCTGCCACCCCGGGAGCAGTCCATGCTCTCTCCTCCGGTGCGATCGGAGAACGAACTCCGCTTCCCCTTCACAGTCCCCGCAGAACACTCAGAGGGGGGCGGACTGCCCTCTTCCTCCGAGTATAGTTTGCTGTTCGTGCACTCAGAAACGCCTGAGCGCACGGACATAGGACGATCTTCTTCCTCATCGTAGTCTGCAGGGTATGCGGAGCGCTCCGACGGCGGGTATTCTTCGTCTTCATACTCCTCCCTCTCCTCTACGATGGAAGAGGGACCTACGGGCAGAGGGAGGTAGTACTCTTCCTCGGACTCCTCCTCCTCCTCTTCCCCGTAGTCAATAGTAGACGCGTTGTCCAGCGACGGAGGGTAGGCCTCCTCCCCCTCCCCACCGTAGTTAACGGTGGAGGCATCGCATAGCGACGGTGGGTATGCCTCCTCCTCTTCGCCTTGCTCCTCCTCCTCGGAGTCCCCCTCCCCAAACTCGCTCTCTGGGGTGGACCCGGTAGCTCCGCAGACATAGGAGCCCACCCTCAGAGGCGAGAGAGTGCGCGATGGAGGAGAGTGTCGCTCCCTCCAAATCCTTGTCGCGCCCTGACGGTCTCTGCCACCTCGGGGTCCCTCTCCTCTAGCCGCCGGGCTGAGGCCAGCTGGAAGGCACACACCGGGTCTTCTTCCAGTTGCGCCAGCGTCTGCGGGTTCTCCTCCTCTCCGAGCTCGCCCTCTGGTGGCGACACCTCGTAGAGCCCTGGGACACTCTCCTCCCACACCCGTGCCGCTGTCCGGCGGTACTCCTCCGCCAGCTCGGGTATGGAGGTCTCCCGAGCCGCGCACAGCAGGTATGAACACTCGGGGTCCTGCATCAGCTGCGCCAGAGTCTGCGGGGTTCTGCGGCGCGGGGGAGAGGAGGAAAAGCGGTGGTGCCGCTTGCTGGGGCAAAGCGCCTTCTTAGGCCTGGTGGCGTAGCCTGGCATATCTCCTCGTGGTGTCTCAGACGCTCATCGTTCTGTGACATTCATGGGTCGGCGAAGGACGAGACACAGAATCCTTGTTTTTGACTTACGTCACTTAATTTTAACACTGATTGCGCAATAGCGCACGAGTAACATTGAATAGAGTACACACACAACGTGTAGACTTAGACAACAACGAGCACAGGACACTGCGCGAGCGCACATTAAATAGACAAACCACATTAGCCCCACATGATTACGAGACGATTCACAGGTGAGACACATTATCACACGACATTGCCACAACCACGGAGTTCCACAGACGCAGACAAAGCACGTGGCCTACGTATACACACGCCCAAAAGGGAGGAGCCAGGGTCCTCAACGTGACAGCAGGAGGTAGCATGGCTCCAAACAGATGATGACTGCACAGAAATGTGGTGTAAATTATGCCGTGAAAATCCCAGTCTCGCGGATAAAAGCAGTGCCTTTTATATAGGAACTAAAAATTTCAACCACCCAGCTTTTGAAAAGCACGAGAAGAGTAAAAAGCACATGAAAATACTGCAAACTATAGATGATAACAGGCGCAGCCTTGATCAGAAATCCAGTTGACCCCTGGACAGGTGGCAGGATAAACTCAGTGAAGAACAGCATCAAGCACTTTGTAATATTTTTCTGTTGACCTTTCACAAAGCAAAGCATGCACGTCCTCCTCCAGCCTTTGCTGCATAGCCTCCGCCCGGTGCAGGGCGGCTGGTGGACGCGCCGGGTGCAGGGCGGCGGGCGGACGCACCGGGTGCAGCGCGGCTGGCGGGCTCTCCCCCCAGCTGGCCGTTTGGTACGCCCATCTCGCCTCACGACCGCCCTCTGGAGTCGACCGTGGGCGCGTCCACTTCCATCTCCTCCGCCTCACTGCCCCGGCTCCAACTCATGGGCTGCTCCGGGCTGCCACCCCGGGAGCAGTCCATGCTCTCTCCTCCGGTGCGATCGGAGAACGAACTCCGCTTCCCCTTCACAGTCCCCGCAGAACACTCAGAGGGGGGCGGACTGCCCTCTTCCTCCGAGTATAGTTTGCTGTTCGTGCACTCAGAAACGCCTGTGCGCACGGACATAGGACAATCTTCTTCCTCATCGTAGTCTGCAGGGTATGCGGAGCGCTCCGACGGCGGGTATTCTTCGTCTTCATACTCCTCCCTCTCCTCTACGATGGAAGAGGGACCTACGGGCGGAGGGAGGTAGTACTCTTCCTCGGACTCCTCCTCCTCCTCTTCCCCGTAGTCAATAGTGGACGCGTTGTCCAACGACAGAGGGTAGGCCTCCTCCCCCTCCCCACCGTAGTTAACGGTGGAGGCATCGCATAGAGACGGTGGGTATGCCTCCTCCTCTTCGCCTTGCTCTTCCTCCTCGGAGTCCCCCTCCCCAAACTCGCTCTCTGGGGTGGACCCGGTAGCTCCGCAGACATAGGAGCCCAACCTCAGAGGCGAGAGAGTGCGGGATGGAGGAGAGTGTCACTCCCTCCAAATCCTTGTCGCGCCCTAACGGTCTCTGCCACCTCGGGGTCCCTCTCCTCTAGCCGCCGGGCTGAGGCCAGCTGGAAGGCACACACCGGGTCTTCTTCCAGTTGCGCCAGCGTCTGCGGGTTCTCCTCCTCTCCGAGCTCGCCCTCTGGTGGCGACACCTCGTAGAGCTCTGGGACACTCTCCTCCCACACCCGTGCCGCTGTCCGGCGGTACTCCTCCGCCAGCTCGGGTATGGAGGTCTCCTGAGCCGCGCACAGCAGGTATGAACACTCGGGGTCCTGCATCAGCTGCGCCAGAGTCGGCGGGGTTCTGCGGCGCGGGGGAGAGGAGGAAGAGCGGTGGTGCCGCTTGCTGGGGCGAAGCGCCTTCTTAGGCCTGGTGGCGTAGCCTGGCATATCTCCTCGTGGTGTCTCAGACGCTCATCGTTCTGTGACATTCGTGGGTCGGCGAAGGACGAGACACAGAATCCTTGTTTTTGACTTACGTCACTTAATTTTAACACTGATTGCGCAATAGCGCACGAGTAACATTGAATAGAGTACACACACAACGTGTAGACTTAGACAACGACGAGCACAGGACATTGCGCGAGCGCACATTAAATAGACAAACCACATTAGCCCCACGTGATTACGAGACGATTCACAGGTGAGACACATTATCACACGACATTGCCACAACCACGGAGTTCCACAGACGCAGACAAAGCACGTGGCCTACGTATACACACGCCCAAAAGGGAGGAGCCAGGGTCCTCAACGTGACAGCAGGAGGTAGCATGGCTCCAAACAGATGATGACTGCACAGAAATGTGGTGTAAATTATGCCGTGAAAATCCCAGTCTCGCGGATAAAAGCAGTGCCTTTTATATAGGAACTAAAAATTTCAACCACCCAGCTTTTGAAAAGCACGAGAAGAGTAAAAAGCACATGAAAATACTGCAAACTATAGATGATAACAGGCGCAGCCTTGATCAGAAATCCAGTTGACCCCTGGACAGGTGGCAGGATAAACTCAGTGAAGAACAGCATCAAGCACTTTGTAATATTTTTCTGTTGACCTTTCACAAAGCAAAGCATGCACGTCCTCCTCCAGCCTTTGCTGCATAGCCTCCGCCCGGTGCAGGGCGGCTGGTGGACGCGCCGGGTGCAGGGCGGCGGGCGGACGCACCGGGTGCAGCGCGGCTGGCGGGCTCTCCCCCCAGCTGGCCGTTTGGTACGCCCATCTCGCCTCACGACCGCCCTCTGGAGTCGACCGTGGGCGCGTCCACTTCCATCTCCTCCGCCTCGCTGCCCCGGCTCCAACTCATGGGCTGCTCCGGGCTGCCACCCCGGGAGCAGTCCATGCTCTCTCCTCCGGTGCGATCGGAGAACGAACTCCGCTTCCCCTTCACAGTCCCCGCAGAACACTCAAAGGGGGGCGGACTGCCCTCTTCCTCCGAGTATAGTTTGCTGTTCGTGCACTCAGAAACGCCTGTGCGCACGGACATAGGACAATCTTCTTCCTCATCGTAGTCTGCAGGGTATGCGGAGCGCTCCGACGGCGGGTATTCTTCGTCTTCATACTCCTCCCTCTCCTCTACGATGGAAGAGGGACCTACGGGCGGAGGGAGGTAGTACTCTTCCTCGGACTCCTCCTCCTCCTCTTCCCCGTAGTCAATAGTAGACGCGTTGTCCAGCGACGGAGGGTAGGCCTCCTCCCCCTCCCCACCGTAGTTAACGGTGGAGGCATCGCATAGCGACGGTGGGTATGCCTCCTCCTCTTCGCCTTGCTCCTCCTCCTCGGAGTCCCCCTCCCCAAACTCGCTCTCTGGGGTGGACCCGGTAGCTCCGCAGACATAGGAGCCCACCCTCAGAGGCGAGAGAGTGCGCGATGGAGGAGAGTGTCGCTCCCTCCAAATCCTTGTCGCGCCCTGACGGTCTCTGCCACCTCGGGGTCCCTCTCCTCTAGCCGCCGGGCTGAGGCCAGCTGGAAGGCACACACCGGGTCTTCTTCCAGTTGCGCCAGCGTCTGCGGGTTCTCCTCCTCTCCGAGCTCGCCCTCTGGTGGCGACACCTCGTAGAGCTCTGGGACACTCTCCTCCCACACCCGTGCCGCTGTCCGGCGGTACTCCTCCGCCAGCTCGGGTATGGAGGTCTCCCGAGCCGCGCACAGCAGGTATGAACACTCGGGGTCCTGCATCAGCTGCGCCAGAGTCGGCGGGGTTCTGCGGCGCGGGGGAGAGGAGGAAGAGCGGTGGTGCCGCTTGCTGGGGCGAAGCGCCTTCTTAGGCCTGGTGGCGTAGCCTGGCATATCTCCTCGTGGTGTCTCAGACGCTCATCGTTCTGTGACATTCGTGGGTCGGCGAAGGACGAGACACAGAATCCTTGTTTTTGACTTACGTCACTTAATTTTAACACTGATTGCGCAATAGCGCACGAGTAACATTGAATAGAGTACACACACAACGTGTAGACTTAGACAACAACGAGCACAGGACACTGCGCGAGCGCACATTAAATAGACAAACCACATTAGCCCCACGTGATTACGAGACGATTCACAGGTGAGACACATTATCACACGACATTGCCACAACCACGGAGTTCCACAGACGCAGACAAAGCACGTGGCCTACGTATACACACGCCCAAAAGGGAGGAGCCAGGGTCCTCAACGTGACAGCAGGAGGTAGCATGGCTCCAAACAGATGATGACTGCACAGAAATGTGGTGTAAATTATGCCGTGAAAATCCCAGTCTCGCGGATAAAAGCAGTGCCTTTTATATAGGAACTAAAAATTTCAACCACCCAGCTTTTGAAAAGCACGAGAAGAGTAAAAAGCACATGAAAATACTGCAAACTATAGATGATAACAGGCGCAGCCTTGATCAGAAATCCAGTTGACCCCTGGACAGGTGGCAGGATAAACTCAGTGAAGAACAGCATCAAGCACTTTGTAATATTTTTCTGTTGACCTTTCACAAAGCAAAGCATGCACGTCCTCCTCCAGCCTTTGCTGCATAGCCTCCGCCCGGTGCAGGGCGGCTGGTGGACGCGCCGAGTGCAGGGCGGCGGGCGGACGCACCGGGTGCAGCGCGGCTGGCGGGCTCTCCCCCCAGCTGGCCGTTTGGTACGCCCATCTCGCCTCACGACCGCCCTCTGGAGTCGACCGTGGGCGCGTCCACTTCCATCTCCTCCGCCTCGCTGCCCCGGCTCCAACTCATGGGCTGCTCCGGGCTGCCACCCCGGGAGCAGTCCATGCTCTCTCCTCCGGTGCGATCGGAGAACGAACTCCGCTTCCCCTTCACAGTCCCCGCAGAACACTCAAAGGGGGGCGGACTGCCCTCTTCCTCCGAGTATAGTTTGCTGTTCGTGCACTCAGAAACGCCTGTGCGCACGGACATAGGACAATCTTCTTCCTCATCGTAGTCTGCAGGGTATGCGGAGCGCTCCGACGGCGGGTATTCTTCGTCTTCATACTCCTCCCTCTCCTCTACGATGGAAGAGGGACCTACGGGCGGAGGGAGGTAGTACTCTTCCTCGGACTCCTCCTCCTCCTCTTCCCCGTAGTCAATAGTAGACGCGTTGTCCAGCGACGGAGGGTAGGCCTCCTCCCCCTCCCCACCGTAGTTAACGGTGGAGGCATCGCATAGCGACGGTGGGTATGCCTCCTCCTCTTCGCCTTGCTCCTCCTCCTCGGAGTCCCCCTCCCCAAACTCGCTCTCTGGGGTGGACCCGGTAGCTCCGCAGACATAGGAGCCCACCCTCAGAGGCGAGAGAGTGCGCGATGGAGGAGAGTGTCGCTCCCTCCAAATCCTTGTCGCGCCCTGACGGTCTCTGCCACCTCGGGGTCCCTCTCCTCTAGCCGCCGGGCTGAGGCCAGCTGGAAGGCACACACCGGGTCTTCTTCCAGTTGCGCCAGCGTCTGCGGGTTCTCCTCCTCTCCGAGCTCGCCCTCTGGTGGCGACACCTCGTAGAGCTCTGGGACACTCTCCTCCCACACCCGTGCCGCTGTCCGGCGGTACTCCTCCGCCAGCTCGGGTATGGAGGTCTCCCGAGCCGCGCACAGCAGGTATGAACACTCGGGGTCCTGCATCAGCTGCGCCAGAGTCGGCGGGGTTCTGCGGCGCGGGGGAGAGGAGGAAGAGCGGTGGTGCCGCTTGCTGGGGCGAAGCGCCTTCTTAGGCCTGGTGGCGTAGCCTGGCATATCTCCTCGTGGTGTCTCAGACGCTCATCGTTCTGTGACATTCGTGGGTCGGCGAAGGACGAGACACAGAATCCTTGTTTTTGACTTACGTCACTTAATTTTAACACTGATTGCGCAATAGCGCACGAGTAACATTGAATAGAGTACACACACAACGTGTAGACTTAGACAACAACGAGCACAGGACACTGCGCGAGCGCACATTAAATAGACAAACCACATTAGCCCCACGTGATTACGAGACGATTCACAGGTGAGACACATTATCACACGACATTGCCACAACCACGGAGTTCCACAGACGCAGACAAAGCACGTGGCCTACGTATACACACGCCCAAAAGGGAGGAGCCAGGGTCCTCAACGTGACAGCAGGAGGTAGCATGGCTCCAAACAGATGATGACTGCACAGAAATGTGGTGTAAATTATGCCGTGAAAATCCCAGTCTCGCGGATAAAAGCAGTGCCTTTTATATAGGAACTAAAAATTTCAACCACCCAGCTTTTGAAAAGCACGAGAAGAGTAAAAAGCACATGAAAATACTGCAAACTATAGATGATAACAGGCGCAGCCTTGATCAGAAATCCAGTTGACCCCTGGACAGGTGGCAGGATAAACTCAGTGAAGAACAGCATCAAGCACTTTGTAATATTTTTCTGTTGACCTTTCACAAAGCAAAGCATGCACGTCCTCCTCCAGCCTTTGCTGCATAGCCTCCGCCCGGTGCAGGGCGGCTGGTGGACGCGCCGAGTGCAGGGCGGCGGGCGGACGCACCGGGTGCAGCGCGGCTGGCGGGCTCTCCCCCCAGCTGGCCGTTTGGTACGCCCATCTCGCCTCACGACCGCCCTCTGGAGTCGACCGTGGGCGCGTCCACTTCCATCTCCTCCGCCTCGCTGCCCCGGCTCCAACTCATGGGCTGCTCCGGGCTGCCACCCCGGGAGCAGTCCATGCTCTCTCCTCCGGTGCGATCGGAGAACGAACTCCGCTTCCCCTTCACAGTCCCCGCAGAACACTCAAAGGGGGGCGGACTGCCCTCTTCCTCCGAGTATAGTTTGCTGTTCGTGCACTCAGAAACGCCTGTGCGCACGGACATAGGACAATCTTCTTCCTCATCGTAGTCTGCAGGGTATGCGGAGCGCTCCGACGGCGGGTATTCTTCGTCTTCATACTCCTCCCTCTCCTCTACGATGGAAGAGGGACCTACGGGCGGAGGGAGGTAGTACTCTTCCTCGGACTCCTCCTCCTCCTCTTCCCCGTAGTCAATAGTGGACGCGTTGTCCAGCGACGGAGGGTAGGCCTCCTCCCCCTCCCCACCGTAGTTAACGGTGGAGGCATCGCATAGCGACGGTGGGTATGCCTCCTCCTCTTCGCCTTGCTCTTCCTCCTCGGAGTCCCCCTCCCCAAACTCGCTCTCTGGGGTGGACCCGGTAGCTCCGCAGACATAGGAGCCCAACCTCAGAGGCGAGAGAGTGCGGGATGGAGGAGAGTGTCGCTCCCTCCAAATCCTTGTCGCGCCCTGACGGTCTCTGCCACCTCGGGGTCCCTCTCCTCTAGCCGCCGGGCTGAGGCCAGCTGGAAGGCACACACCGGGTCTTCTTCCAGTTGCGCCAGCGTCTGCGGGTTCTCCTCCTCTCCGAGCTCGCCCTCTGGTGGCGACACCTCGTAGAGCTCTGGGACACTCTCCTCCCACACCCGTGCCGCTGTCCGGCGGTACTCCTCCGCCAGCTCGGGTATGGAGGTCTCCTGAGCCGCGCACAGCAGGTATGAACACTCGGGGTCCTGCATCAGCTGCGCCAGAGTCGGCGGGGTTCTGCGGCGCGGGGGAGAGGAGGAAGAGCGGTGGTGCCGCTTGCTGGGGCGAAGCACCTTCTTAGGCCTGGTGGCGTAGCCTGGCATATCTCCTCGTGGTGTCTCAGACGCTCATCGTTCTGTGACATTCGTGGGTCGGCGAAGGACGAGACACAGAATCCTTGTTTTTGACTTACGTCACTTAATTTTAACACTGATTGCGCAATAGCGCACGAGTAACATTGAATAGAGTACACACACAACGTGTAGACTTAGACAACAACGAGCACAGGACACTGCGCGAGCGCACATTAAATAGACAAACCACATTAGCCCCACGTGATTACGAGACGATTCACAGGTGAGACACATTATCACACGACATTGCCACAACCACGGAGTTCCACAGACGCAGACAAAGCACGTGGCCTACGTATACACACGCCCAAAAGGGAGGAGCCAGGGTCCTCAACGTGACAGCAGGAGGTAGCATGGCTCCAAACAGATGATGACTGCACAGAAATGTGGTGTAAATTATGCCGTGAAAATCCCAGTCTCGCGGATAAAAGCAGTGCCTTTTATATAGGAACAAAAAATTTCAACCACCCAGCTTTTGAAAAGCACGAGAAGAGTAAAAAGCACATGAAAATACTGCAAACTATAGATGATAACAGGCGCAGCCTTGATCAGAAATCCAGTTGACCCCTGGACAGGTGGCAGGATAAACTCAGTGAAGAACAGCATCAAGCACTTTGTAATATTTTTCTGTTGACCTTTCACAAAGCAAAGCATGCACGTCCTCCTCCAGCCTTTGCTGCATAGCCTCCGCCCGGTGCAGGGCGGCTGGTGGACGCGCCGGGTGCAGGGCGGCGGGCGGACGCACCGGGTGCAGCGCGGCTGGCGGGCTCTCCCCCCAGCTGGCCGTTTGGTACGCCCATCTCGCCTCACGACCGCCCTCTGGAGTCGACCGTGGGCGCGTCCACTTCCATCTCCTCCGCCTCGCTGCCCCGGCTCCAACTCATGGGCTGCTCCGGGCTGCCACCCCGGGAGCAGTCCATGCTCTCTCCTCCGGTGCGATCGGAGAACGAACTCCGCTTCCCCTTCACAGTCCCCGCAGAACACTCAAAGGGGGGCGGACTGCCCTCTTCCTCCGAGTATAGTTTGCTGTTCGTGCACTCAGAAACGCCTGTGCGCACGGACATAGGACAATCTTCTTCCTCATCGTAGTCTGCAGGGTATGCGGAGCGCTCCGACGGCGGGTATTCTTCGTCTTCATACTCCTCCCTCTCCTCTACGATGGAAGAGGGACCTACGGGCGGAGGGAGGTAGTACTCTTCCTCGGACTCCTCCTCCTCCTCTTCCCCGTAGTCAATAGTAGACGCGTTGTCCAGCGACGGAGGGTAGGCCTCCTCCCCCTCCCCACCGTAGTTAACGGTGGAGGCATCGCATAGCGACGGTGGGTATGCCTCCTCCTCTTCGCCTTGCTCCTCCTCCTCGGAGTCCCCCTCCCCAAACTCGCTCTCTGGGGTGGACCCGGTAGCTCCGCAGACATAGGAGCCCACCCTCAGAGGCGAGAGAGTGCGCGATGGAGGAGAGTGTCGCTCCCTCCAAATCCTTGTCGCGCCCTGACGGTCTCTGCCACCTCGGGGTCCCTCTCCTCTAGCCGCCGGGCTGAGGCCAGCTGGAAGGCACACACCGGGTCTTCTTCCAGTTGCGCCAGCGTCTGCGGGTTCTCCTCCTCTCCGAGCTCGCCCTCTGGTGGCGACACCTCGTAGAGCTCTGGGACACTCTCCTCCCACACCCGTGCCGCTGTCCGGCGGTACTCCTCCGCCAGCTCGGGTATGGAGGTCTCCCGAGCCGCGCACAGCAGGTATGAACACTCGGGGTCCTGCATCAGCTGCGCCAGAGTCGGCGGGGTTCTGCGGCGCGGGGGAGAGGAGGAAGAGCGGTGGTGCCGCTTGCTGGGGCGAAGCGCCTTCTTAGGCCTGGTGGCGTAGCCTGGCATATCTCCTCGTGGTGTCTCAGACGCTCATCGTTCTGTGACATTCGTGGGTCGGCGAAGGACGAGACACAGAATCCTTGTTTTTGACTTACGTCACTTAATTTTAACACTGATTGCGCAATAGCGCACGAGTAACATTGAATAGAGTACACACACAACGTGTAGACTTAGACAACAACGAGCACAGGACACTGCGCGAGCGCACATTAAATAGACAAACCACATTAGCCCCACGTGATTACGAGACGATTCACAGGTGAGACACATTATCACACGACATTGCCACAACCACGGAGTTCCACAGACGCAGACAAAGCACGTGGCCTACGTATACACACGCCCAAAAGGGAGGAGCCAGGGTCCTCAACGTGACAGCAGGAGGTAGCATGGCTCCAAACAGATGATGACTGCACAGAAATGTGGTGTAAATTATGCCGTGAAAATCCCAGTCTCGCGGATAAAAGCAGTGCCTTTTATATAGGAACAAAAAATTTCAACCACCCAGCTTTTGAAAAGCACGAGAAGAGTAAAAAGCACATGAAAATACTGCAAACTATAGATGATAACAGGCGCAGCCTTGATCAGAAATCCAGTTGACCCCTGGACAGGTGGCAGGATAAACTCAGTGAAGAACAGCATCAAGCACTTTGTAATATTTTTCTGTTGACCTTTCACAAAGCAAAGCATGCACGTCCTCCTCCAGCCTTTGCTGCATAGCCTCCGCCCGGTGCAGGGCGGCTGGTGGACGCGCCGGGTGCAGGGCGGCGGGCGGACGCACCGGGTGCAGCGCGGCTGGCGGGCTCTCCCCCCAGCTGGCCGTTTGGTACGCCCATCTCGCCTCACGACCGCCCTCTGGAGTCGACCGTGGGCGCGTCCACTTCCATCTCCTCCGCCTCGCTGCCCCGGCTCCAACTCATGGGCTGCTCCGGGCTGCCACCCCGGGAGCAGTCCATGCTCTCTCCTCCGGTGCGATCGGAGAACGAACTCCGCTTCCCCTTCACAGTCCCCGCAGAACACTCAGAGGGGGGCGGACTGCCCTCTTCCTCCGAGTATAGTTTGCTGTTCGTGCACTCAGAAACGCCTGTGCGCACGGACATAGGACAATCTTCTTCCTCATCGTAGTCTGCAGGGTATGCGGAGCGCTCCGACGGCGGGTATTCTTCGTCTTCATACTCCTCCCTCTCCTCTACGATGGAAGAGGGACCTACGGGCGGAGGGAGGTAGTACTCTTCCTCGGACTCCTCCTCCTCCTCTTCCCCGTAGTCAATAGTGGACGCGTTGTCCAGCGACGGAGGGTAGGCCTCCTCCCCCTCCCCACCGTAGTTAACGGTGGAGGCATCGCATAGCGACGGTGGGTATGCCTCCTCCTCTTCGCCTTGCTCTTCCTCCTCGGAGTCCCCCTCCCCAAACTCGCTCTCTGGGGTGGACCCGGTAGCTCCGCAGACATAGGAGCCCAACCTCAGAGGCGAGAGAGTGCGGGATGGAGGAGAGTGTCGCTCCCTCCAAATCCTTGTCGCGCCCTGACGGTCTCTGCCACCTTGGGGTCCCTCTCCTCTAGCCGCCGGGCTGAGGCCAGCTGGAAGGCACACACCGGGTCTTCTTCCAGTTGCGCCAGCGTCTGCGGGTTCTCCTCCTCTCCGAGCTCGCCCTCTGGTGGCGACACCTCGTAGAGCTCTGGGACACTCTCCTCCCACACCCGTGCCGCTGTCCGGCGGTACTCCTCCGCCAGCTCGGGTATGGAGGTCTCCCGAGCCGCGCACAGCAGGTATGAACACTCGGGGTCCTGCATCAGCTGCGCCAGAGTCGGCGGGGTTCTGCGGCGCGGGGGAGAGGAGGAAGAGCGGTGGTGCCGCTTGCTGGGGCGAAGCGCCTTCTTAGGCCTGGTGGCGTAGCCTGGCATATCTCCTCGTGGTGTCTCAGACGCTCATCGTTCTGTGACATTCGTGGGTCGGCGAAGGACGAGACACAGAATCCTTGTTTTTGACTTACGTCACTTAATTTTAACACTGATTGCGCAATAGCGCACGAGTAACATTGAATAGAGTACACACACAACGTGTAGACTTAGACAACGACGAGCACAGGACACTGCGCGAGCGCACATTAAATAGACAAACCACATTAGCCCCACGTAATTACGAGACGATTCACAGGTGAGACACATTATCACACGACATTGCCACAACCACGGAGTTCCACAGACGCAGACAAAGCACGTGGCCTACGTATACACACGCCCAAAAGGGAGGGGCCGGGGTCCTCAACGTGACAGCAGGAGGTAGCATAGCTCCAAACAGATGATGTCTGCACAGAAATGTGGTGTAAATTATGCCGTGAAAATCCCAGTCTCGCGGATAAAAGCAGTGCCTTTTATATAGGAACTAAAAATTTCAACCACCCAGCTTTTGAAAAGCACGAGAAGAGTAAAAAGCACATGAAAATACTGCAAACTATAGATGATAACAGGCGCAGCCTTGATCAGAAATCCAGTTGACCCCTGGACAGGTGGCAGGATAAACTCAATGAAGAACAGCATCAAGCACTTTGTAATATTTTTCTGTTGACCTTTCACAAAGCAAAGCATGCACGTCCCATGAGTTCATATGAGGAGGATATTGTGCTTTTTAAAAGGCTTGGAGTAAACGTCGGCAGTGCATATCATTCACGAGAAGGAGGAGCCCGCATCATGCAGTGCATTGCACAGTCAATCAGAACTGAATGAAAAACTGAAAGCGGCCGAATTCTGGGGTGTGCCTTTTGATGGATCAGAAGACATAATAAAACTGGAGCAGGAAATTGTGAAAAAATCCCCTTTTTCATTTCAAGGGTAAAGAATACTAGGTTGTAATTGATTACTATTCTAACTTCCCAGAGATGGCTTTTGTCAGGGCTGGCTCGGATGCCACGCCCTCTACCTCCGCACGGGGCACCCGAGTCAGTCCCAGACTAAATCGGCATAATCAGCAGTGATTCGTCTCAGCTGTTTTATAGGCTTCTTAAGGAAGCTTGTGGAGACGAGTCACTGCTGAATCGTTTTGGTCCCATGCCGTTGCGCTTTCAGCTCGTCTCTCTATCTTATTGTTGCGTTGCAAGGTGTCTCGCCACCTCCTTCTCTCTCTTTCTCTCTCTCTCTCTCTCTCGTTCCGCTGTTACTTATTCGAGTATCTACCTCCTGCGCCGCTATCTGGCTTCTCTCAAGTTTTCCCCAAGCTGTTTTCTCTTCCTATCCGTTGTTCATTCCTTTGGGAAGGTTTTATTTATGTTGCGGCGTTTGCCGGCTGTCAGTCTTTCCCTGACGTCCTTAGTTACGTTTTTTCACGTGTTGAGGATTCCACGTTGTTTTCTGTTTATAGTTTTACCGTATTCATCCACGGTATTATCTTGTCTGCTAACGCGTTGATATTTTCCGCGTTGTTTTTATTTGTAGTTCTACCGTGCTTGCACGGTTTAGTTTCCCTTTCGGTATTGCGCGTCGTGTTTATTTTCTCTAGTTTTGTTTATTGCTCAGGTGTGTGCGCGTGCGCGTTATCACGCATTATTTATTAACCGGCGCTTGGGTCCTCCCTTCTCTGTTTCTTACGTGGTGTGTACGTCTCTGTACTCACCGCGTTACAGCTTTACTTACAAGTACATCAACAAACTCTGTCATCACACAAATGAAGTTGATATTTGCAAGGCACGGCATTCCGACTCTTGTTAGAACAGATAATGGTCCGAGTTTCAATTGCAAGGAATGGCAAGAATTCTCTTCTCAATATGACTTCCAGTATGGGACGTCCAGCCCACTGTATGCTCAGTCGAATGGGAAAGCAGAGAAAGGTGTGCAAATTCTCACAGCTTCTCAAGAAAGCATGAATTCATGATGCAGCTTTGTTTGTAGCCAGATACAAATACATGTTATAGCTGTTTAAAGGAGGGAGCACCTTTAACCTGAAGAATTAGAATTGAGCTGTTAAATCGGAGAAATTCAAAAGATACATATTAGAGATGATTTCAATAAAATCATAAAAGTGATTGTGATATAATAATACTAAGACTGAATACTTTAACCAGTAATTTTAAAATGTGTTTTTTTCACGTCATACCCCACATACATAAATTACAAGTCGGTTGTGCTCCGCTAATTATGAGGGGATGGTCTAAAGCCTGGTTTATACTTGAGGGTCCGCGCGGCGAAAATGACATAATCGCGGAGGCTCCACCCGTGCGCGAGGGCCTTGCGCGCTGTCGCTGCGTGAGGTCGTGCACCTCTCGAATTTTGTAACTTCGCGCGCGCGCGCCGCGCTTCAGCGCGATGGACAAAGTCATGTTTGCCGGGTTCATACACCTATACAAGGTGGAATTAAGGCACTTGTACATCACTTTAAAGGTCCATTTCAATATTTCCCAGCACGTTAAACTTAATTAAGTTAAATATTTATACATATACTCGAAATGAATCGAAATAATTCGCTTTTTCACATTAGTTTATGGTTGTTTATTTTCAAAACGCCCAATCTTAACGTGTTCACGTTCTCTCATGTTTCGCCCTGGAATTACAAGAGGCTCGTATTTGTTAACGTATCGTTTCGGACAACACTGCAAAGCCATATTTACGTTTGATGCCTGATGTATATATACGGTCTCTGGTCAGGTAAAAATGTTCTTTCCCCGGTTTTGCAGGGGTTTTTTATTCTCCACTGCCACCTATCGCCACCTATCGTTTCGGAGAACACTGCAGCGACGCTCGCGACGTTCGCGAAAGTATAAACGCCTACACCGCTCGCGCAGGGTCGCGCGAGGTGGGCGGAGTCGCGCGCTACGGTCGCTCGCGAAAGTATAAACCAGGCTTAAACCAGACCTGGGCAAACTACGGCCCGCGGGCCACATCCGGCCCGTTGTGCGTACCTGTCCGGCCCGCGAAGGTCGCTAAGGCCAATCATAAATGAAACAAATATCTATGTCGTGCGTGCAATACAACTGTGACGCTTTTATTTTGAAAGCGCTACGTTTGTGTTAATTCCGTGTGGACGTACCTGCGTGTGTGTGTGAGCTGTGCGAGAAACACTGTAGGTGATCAGCGACAAGTTAAGGCTTTCGGAAGTGTACGTTGCACCTCGCGCGAACCTCCGCAAACGGCGGAAAATTTACGTGACGAATTTTTATTGTGCATTGTGTTCCAGGTTTGAAAAGTGCTGGACTTTAGGCTAAAGTACTTGAAAATGCTTGAAATTGTAACTGTATTTCGATTCACAACAGGGGGGTATTCCAGAAAGCGGGTAAGTAAACTCAGAGTTAACGAAAGCTCAGGTTTTCTGTTCCAGAAACCGAGCTTAGAGAGAACCTGAGTCAGCTGGGAAATATTGAAATGGACCTTGAAAGTGCCGTAGAAGTGCTTTAAAGCTAGGTTTAAGCCAGGTTTATACTTGACGCGAGGCGAGCGGCGCGAGGGTCCGCGTGGCGAAATGTATGTAATCGCGGTGGCGGAGGGCCTCACGCGCTGTTGATTCGCAAGGTCGTGCACCTCTCGAATTTTGTAACTTCGTGTGCGCGCCGCGCTTCAGCACAATGAACAAAGTCATGTTTGCAGGGTTCATACACCTTTACAAGGTGGAATTAAAGCATTTATACATGTGTATGTGTTTATGTATATGTGTGTATGTGTGTGTCTCTTTTCTCATCTGCTGCTTCTTTCTAATGTTTTTAGTTATTTAATAATTTATTTTAAATTGTTGGTGATTTATTCTAATCATTTTTAGTTTTATATAAACTCTTGTTGCTTATTCCCTTGTAAAGTGTCCTTGTGTGTCTTGAAAGGCGCTTATAAATAAAATTCTATTATTATTATTATTATATACGTCACTTTCAAGGTCCATTTCAATATTTCCCAGCACGTTAAACTAATTAAGTTAAATATTTATACATATATTCGAAATGATCCGAAATAATTCGCTTTTTTATCACATTATTTAATTGTTGTTTATTTTCAAAACGCCCAATCTTAACGTCTTCACGTTCTCTCATGTTTCGTCCTAGAATTACAAGAGGCTCGTATTTGTTAACGTAATACAAGAGAACTGTTCATTCAGATGGCTATTTGTTGTGAAACGAAGTAGTTACAATTTCAAACATTTTCAAGTATTTAGCCTAAATTCCAGCACTTTTCAAATCTGAAACAAAAAGCAACATTAAAATTGGTCAGGTAAATGTTCCTTCCCCTGTTTTTGAGGGGTGTTTCTTTATACCAACACACATCGTTTTGGAGAACACTGCACAGAATGTGACGCGGCAAGTATAAGTGCCTCCTCTATTCGCGGAAGTTTGCGTGAGGTGGGCGGAGCCACTGTGATGACGTCATTATTGTTTGTGTGGCCCTCTGACACAATTCAGGGTTCTCATGTGGCCCCTTGTAAAAATTAATTGCCCACCCCTGGTCTAAACCAAAAATGCCAGGGCCGATTTTTTGTCCCAGTCCAGCCCTGCTGAAAGGTAAGAATTACAGAGGGAATGGGTGATGAAGACGTAACACTTTGGAGCCTACCTTCATGCATCTTCACAATTTTCTCTTCTTTTTCTCCTTCTTCACTACTACCTCATTCTTCACACCCACTTTGTTATTTTTCTGTAGAACAGCATTCATTGGTTTGTCAGTTTATTAGTATGTGAAATATTATCTCAGTACACTATTAAAGCCATGTAATTTTAAATGGAAAAAATATATATTAATGCTATGTTTTTTCAACCATCTAGTTGCGAATTAGTGAACCCGGCACCGGTTACTCCTTAGACTATACTTTTGTAAGAGCAATAATGGCATGATGTAACCTGTTCTATATGTTCAGAAATGTATAGAATGCCTTGTAGCCTCTAGGGCAGGGCTATTCAAATATATTTATCTGCGGGCAAGATTTGGCAGAGAGCTCTGACCTGTGGGCCAGAAATTTGTTGACCGGGGGGAAAGAAGGGGGGGGGGCGAATGTAATTTTTCTCCACGGGGAGATGGGCCGCGGGCCGGGTCAAGTTCATCCTGCCTAGGGGGGAGTTAGAGAGAGAGAGAAAGTTGGACAGAGTGTGAGCGGGAGAGTGAGGACGGAGACCCGGACTAGCCGTAACCACCACTACTAGCCTCCCAGTTGTTCTTCATTAAACGTGATATATATTGAAATCCATTCTTCAGTCCCCCTGTTATATTTAAATACTTAATTTATATTTATTTAGTTATATTTTAAATCTCGCTACCGCAATCGCCCCCTGGATTAACCCACAGCCCGAGAACTGCTAAGAGTAGCCTACTGGTTCCGTAAAAGTACGTTTTACACTTTTGGTCCCTAAAGTATTTAAAAGGCTATAAATACCTTCATACGTGTGCAAACACAACCCATTCTGTTCAAGAGATGGTCAAATCTGCGCTCTTTCCGAATAGATAATTAATATAAATCTCTTGGCGTCGAGTTAACATGATTTGAATGTGATATTGGCGACACATGAATGTTTTGTGGTTGTTATGGTTATGCGTCACTGGTTCCATATAAGTTCATACGTCAGTTACTTTATGACTATTTCACGTGTCGCGCTCCGTTACGTTTGCGGCTGGTATAATTACAATTGTTTATTAATGTATAACTCACAAACTGATCAGAATTTATTAAGATCGGAGTTGTAGTCAGTCCGCTTTAGCAAACGTCTATATTGCTCTGTTGAATAGCCAATAATGAATTGGCATTAAAGCTCAACTGACTTCAAATAAATGACAATTGTTAACTTGTGTGCTGAGGTAAAACGTAGAGTATGAACCATTAAAATTACAGCCTTGTTCAGAAACACAGTAATATTAACAAAAATTGAATTAAACAAAACAAAAAGACACTGGCGTTAGTTAAACAAGTTACTAAGCGAGTGCTATTTAAATTCGCCAAAACGTCCAATAAACTAGATAACGCAAGACGTTGTCTAGCTAGCTGGCTTACGTTAGCTACCGGTTAACCCTGGTTCAAGTGAAAAGCTGAACCTTTTGAATGCAATCGAGTCGTGTTGACATTCAGTTTCAACACATTAACCAGTGCATCCTCCTGCATATGAACTAACTAGCAGCTATTTGATCACTGGTCAAAACGGTCCATTATGGTTCTCCTTCGCGGTGCTACCTAATCGGGATGGTGCTTCTCTTTCGGCAGAGCCACTGGCAGTTAGCCCTCTTGTGTGAGCTTTGAGATTCGTGGGGTTTTTCCTCTTGAGAACTACTCCACATATTTTATCACCTGTTTCCACTACAAGACATGTAGTCTTTTTCGTAGTCATATATAAAATAAATCCCATACAGGACTCTCGCCGTTCTCTCCCAACTTTTGTTGTCGTGATTGTGCAATATAGCATGGCGAGCAGGAGCTGTAATCAAGAAACGACGTGACGGACCTCGAGGTGCCATACGGTTCTGCTAGCTAATGTAATTTTCTAGTAAAAAAAAATCGATTTCATATCAGTCCACAAGACTTAAATAAATTGACGAAAACGAAGGGTAGTTTTCTAAACATTTAAAAATTATTATTTATGTCAGTTAACGAAATTTTTTTTTTTCAATATCAGTTTGCGTTTTTTCGTTCGTTTTCGTTAACAATTATAACCTTGGTTCAGACTGATCAAGGTACGAATTTCTAGTCTAAAATGTTTGCACAGATTATGAATGTTTTAAAGGTACAAGACTTGTTTCAAGCCCTTATCACCCTGAGTCATAAGGAAAGGCTGCGCCAATCTCTGAAATCAGCTTTCAAGCGGTCCCACATAGCAAAGATATTTTGGCCCGGATCCGGCGCAAATCATCCAGATGTTCTGGCTCGGGTCCGTAGTTCGTTCATACAATAAATGCAGGACTTTTGCACGGTGGGCTCATACTGGTACAGATCCGGTATTACAGAATATTTTACATACTAGACTTTATATATTAACACAGTACTTTCCAAATAGATTAAAGCATAAATGTTACATTTCAATTAATTAAATTAAAACAAGCATATACTGTGACGGGCGGGGGTGAGCAACTAAAAGGAAGCGATCACGCCAAGTCTCGGGGGAAAAGGATGGTTTAATAGAAAGTGTGCAAACCAAAAACCCGTGCAATATCTCCAAATTAAGGATATAATAACCAGAGGTCAACTGGTACAAAGACAAGACATATATAGGCAAACAAACGACCCTCAGGTGAGACGGATCACGGGCTCCGCCCACCTGAGGGACGCACAATACACAAGACGTGACGTCACAAAACAACAACAACAACAACAACAGCCGCTGTGGACCGTGACATATACAAAATAAATAATTCATAAGCGACAGCAACAGCAACTTTTTATTTTAACATTTTAATTTCATTTTTTTCATTTCATTTAATTGTCTGTGGTTTGGCCAGCTGTAGATGACCTGAAAGAAACATAAGAAAAGAAAAAAATAATTACTGAAAAACTCAGTATGTTTTTAAGCTTTCACAAGAGAGCTCCTTAAAAGTATTTACATAGTATGCAGGTAAATCGGAGATGGTAAGACCTACAAAAGACTAAAGCCAGGAGTGTATATAAACTGTATATAATTACTTTATCATTTGTGTGTGTGTGTGTGTGTGTGTGTGTGTGTGTGTGTGTGTGTGTGTGCGCGCGCCGCAGCCCCTGTTGAACATAGAGACATGTGCTTTACATGGTATAACCTACACATCTAGATAAGTCACCAAAACAAAAGACATGTCAGTCAGACACTGCAAATCTGAGATCATGAGGGGGGTAGGATTTCAGCAGGCGTTGTAACAGTACTGCCAAAATTATACGCTCCTTACTAACACAGCCCCTGTTGAACATAGAGACATGTGCTTTACATGGTATAACCTACACATGCAGATAAGTCACCAAAACAAAAGACATGTCAGTCAGACACTGCAAAACCTGAGATCATGAGGGGGGTAGGATTTCGGCAGGCGTCGATCCAAACCGTTTCTGCTTATTGGATTATATAATTATGTATACTTCAACTTGGTAAGAGCACATTACCATCTTTGTAAAAGTGTTTGGCCAGCTCAGACAAGCTGGGCTTACTTTAAATGTGCAAGTGTGTATTTGCACATGCAACAGTTTCTTATATAGGTATGCAGGTAGGAAATGGTTAAGCATAACCTATTGTGGCAAATGTCACAGCTAAACATGGCACAGTTTATGAAGGTATGAAGGCTTTTGAGTATGGTTGGGTATTATAGGAGATTTGTCATAATTTCTCTGATGTGTTATCACGTCTAACTCAGATTTAGAGTAATTCAGCTTGTGAACACACTGCTTGTGGACATGCTTTTTCAAGTTTAAAGGTATTACTAACTGTTGCTCCCAATCTTGCTCAGCCTTTTATACTTGAAGTGCATGCTAATGTTTCTGGTTCTGGGGCTGTTCTTCTTCACAAAGACAGGATCAAATCTGTCATCCATTTTGTTCTTATTCTCACAAGTTGAATAAATGTCATCAGAATTATTATAAAGAAAAAGACTTTGGCATTGTTGTTAGCAGTTCAACACTTCAATGTCTATGTTGGTTCCTCTCCTCATCCTTTTGCTGTGTATACTGATGTCATTTACTCTGCACCAAGCCCCCAACCTTCTGAAAACACAGCACCACCCGTGACAGACCACCCGTTTTTTGTTGACTCTGGACGAGAGCTATGATGTCCGCGATACAGCCCAGTTACGGTAAAGAAAAACTTTGATGTGACTGGGGAGCTGACAGTTATAAGGTCAATGTGATGCTTGTTTTTTTTTTTTGTTTTTTTTACATCGCTAAATTGCACTTTTTTAAACTGAACAAGCACCTATTCCACTTATTTGCCTCTCAAAATACCAACACTCGATTTTTATGGATAAGTTGATATTCAAAATATGTCTGATACCATTACAATGCAAAATGGCGTTGTACATTTAGGCTGTATCCGACACTCGTAATTAAGTGCAGTTGGTATTTTTCTGTTTAACTGACGTGTCTGTGTGAAAAGTGTTCGTTCCTAATCGCGAAGAAACACTTAGCGAATTCATTTCCGCATTAAGGGTCGTTTTCTTCAAACTCCGCGGTACACCTACAGGGGAAATGACATTTTGAGGAAGTTTCTCATTTTCGGGAAGTTCCACACGCACAATCGTTTCAGACAATGTTATCATCGTAATGCCCAGATGGCATTTGGGCTTGAATGAGGGACGTTTATTAACGTTGGACTTAAAAGTGAATACAGTTAGGATAATTAAGCTCACTGCCACGGGTCATTATGAGCGACCCCGTAACATCGGAAACATTAATTCGGAAGTTGAAACATTCCGTCCTGCGAACACTTGGTGATTTTCTGGACCCACACGACGAGTGGAAGACTGTTTTAATGGATATACAGAAACCCACGGGGCAGCCCAGGTACACACAGCTGCATGTCAGGTACGATGATAATAGCTACCCTACACAAATGTTATTATTGACATATAATTGCTTTCCTTCGCGTAGGAAGTGAAGGTTATGAGAATAATTACCCTTATGTATGCTTTTGTGGCTGTACTGTTTTCGCTTAAGCTCATTATTAACCAGGGAAAAAAATCGGCACATATTTGAAATACATATTTGAGTGTGAGAGGAACTTGGTCCAGAGAGTGCTCCGTATTTGCTCAAACACAACCTCTCAACTCGGAAGGACATGTGATAAACCGTATTTAGAAAGTTGACGATTTCACCACATAGGAACCTCGTGTGTTGCCTCACCTTGATTCTCTTGACAGCAATCTATTTAATGGTATTATTATTATTATTTTCTTTCTAAGGAGATTTCAAAGTTTGGTGGTCCAAGGAAAAAGTCCTACTGTCGAGCTGTTGTATGACTGGGGAACCACAGACAGCACTGTAGGAGAACTAGTGGAAATTCTTAACAGACACAAGTTGTTTGCACCAGCAAGAATACTTTTACCAGGCAAGAAAATTCTTAATCAAAGCAACAGTTTAACAACAGTGATACTGACAGTTATATACTCTAGACTGTTTGGCGTTATGAATCTGTTTTTGAGTCACCAGAAAGAACAATCCTTGTAAGTAATGTTATAATGAATAATGTATGCTTCTGAAACCAGATATAGTTACAAATCCTTCTGTCACAAAGTGGATAGCAGGGAAGGATGCTCCCACTGTGTACTGTACGGATGAGACTCGGCAGTGTGGCAGACCAATAACCACAGCAGTTGGAAAGCAAGAAACATCTGCTACACCACCTGAGAGCAGCACGGGACCAGAGGAGAACCAAGAACCTGCAGACGAAGGTGTGTTTGGATTCACTTGCTTCTCTGCTAATTCATCACAGCTGTACTGCTACAATGACAAAATTATATGGGCTAATGTCCGTGTCGGACCCATGTTAAAGAAGGCCAGTGGTGTAAATGGGACTTAAGCTTCAGCAGAGAAACATCGGCCTCCACCTGTAGACATCGGCCTCCACCTGTAGACATCAACCTCCACCTGTAGACATCAACCTCCACCTGTAGACATCGGCCTCCACCTGTAGAAATCGGCCTCCACCTGTAGACATCAGCCTCCACCTGTTAAAAGCAGTAGCCTTCCAAATGCTAAAGGATAGTTACCAATGGTGAGGACATGTAGGCTAGGTTTGGATATCTACTTAATGATGCTATCTAAAAGCTCCACATCTCCTTCAGTTAGCTGCTTCTAGCCCTAGTACGTTCAGCTCTGTCTGTGGAACATCTCACTGGGTCTAAGTGGATCTAGTAGCTCTGCTTGTGCTCTATAACAGATGTCAAATCTACGTTACTGTGCCTTCAAATGCATGTTATTAGCCATGCTTCTGAAGGTAAAGTTAAGGTAAACAAAACCTAAATGTTTATTAGAATTCTGAAAACAATAAGCAAAAATATTTTGTTGTGTTCCACCCTGAATTCAGGATTTTACACATTCACATTTCACGAACTGACGCGGATCACAAGGAACTGGGATGATCGTCCAGTATCAGCAGGGGGCAGCAGACTGGGGGAGGGAGGGTTCGGTACTGTGTTCAAGGGGCTTCTTAACAGCACACCTGTAGCAGTGAAAAAACTTAATCTAGTAAGTATTTGAATGACAAATCGACAGTAGGGTGAACATTTTTTTTCACCTTTGATGTAAACAAAATTGTATTTGGTACCTTTAATGGGGGAAAAAAGCATGTTAATAAATAAAATGTGATTATTTCAAATTTCTGTTTATTGAGTAACTGTATTTGTCTCAAACATGGGTCCCAAATGTAACATACCCTATAGATACGTTAGTATAAAGCCAACTAAAGATAAAGAGAATTTATATATAGTCTACTAGGTACAATGCACTGGGACATTCATTCATGAACACTCATAGACCTCTGCACAATGAAGTCAGTTAATCAGTGTCTGTTTTTCTCTTTATTCCATGTCAGGCAGATGACATGTCTCCTGAGGACCTGAAGACACAGTTCAGTCAAGAGATTCAAACTCTGAAGAGGTCAGATGATATCTGTGGCTGCTATAAAGACAATGTGTTTTCTTGTTTTGTTTTTTTGTTTGTACGTTTTTTTATGTCTTACATTGACAGTTAACTACATTTAAATCAATGTCTTAATATTTTCAAATGAACACATAAAATGTTCAACTTGTGTTGAATGCAAAAAACAGGAAAAAGATAGCAAAACGAAACAAACCGGGGCAAACAAAAACACAAGGAAGAAACACAGAACCGACACTACAAACTAGGAAACAAGATATATTGGGGAATTAGGTTAAACAAGACAGAGCTGTAATGGATACCACACACCTAAAGAGAAACAAGACAGGAAGATATATGAGGTGAGGACAAGGAGAAGATTTAAACAAAAAACATGGTGAAGAAGACAAACATGGTGAAAACAAACAGAATCACGTGGTGAACACCACCATGCGACACTGAGGAGAAGGGACCATTACAGGTACACATGGTGCTGTCTTTAAGTAATTGGACAGTGACAGAGTATTTGCATAGGTCACCTGTTAGAGCAGACAGAGCAAGATGTTAGCAGTACCAATACTATGAGCAGTGGTGCAAAAAGGGGGTATGCAGCGTATGCGACGCATAGGGGCGCTGCACTAGAGGGGGCGCCAAATCGATGAGATATAATACTGAATTTGTGTCCACCTTATGATCGGCTACCCCCCGCATACCCCCCACAAGCCCCCCTATAGTGTCATTATGTGTGTCTTTCCTATTTTGTCATTATGTGTATCTTGTGTATTGTTTTCAGGTTACATCACAATAATCTGGTGACACTGGTTGGCTACTCCAGTGATGGCCAGCACCCGTGTTTAGTTTATACTTACATGTCTAATGGCTCGTTACTGGATCGACTTGCCTGTTTGGTGAGTGAACTTTGTTTTAACCAGCATCCATCCATCCATCCATCCATCCACATGCTCACACATTTGGGCAAATTGGCTTGTCCTTCTGCATGGGCTTTATATATACGAGTCCTTTCTAGAGGTTCTGTAAAGGTTGATCAATTAAATGTTCTCCCTGGTAGTCAATGTATGTTGGAAGAATGTGACCTAAAGCTCACTGAGATTTGGCCATGTCTGTTGCAAATGATGATGAAATCTGAAAGTTCTTCTGTACAGTAATGTAAACTTTAAAGTTATTTACTACTATGTAATTGCAACGCCAAACCTAATGTCTCCAGAGGATGTTGCTGTCAGTGCTTAGCTGGCATAGTTCTTCCAACTGAACAGAACTTTTGACGCTATTTCTTCAGCACAAATTCCTAAATGTAGACATCCAGAACACCACAACCCTACCTAGAACTCTTTAAAAACATTTCCCTTCCAGAGACTGCACTTTACTATGAATACTTTGATAACTAAATATTTTCCATAAAGGTTGCTTGTATCCGCATGTAACGTGGTCTGTAGATAGTCCCCAGCAGTTAACAGGGGACTGTCACGTCCAAACACCCAGACTAAGGCTCTCTGCAGGAGGGAAGCGCTCCTCTGACCTGGCAGGTGAGGTGTGCTGTGGCACTGGGGACAGCCAGAGGTCTGGACTACCTGCACCAGCAGAACCACATACATCGAGATGTGAAAAGGTATCATCTGAACCCCCTTCCACAGCATTACTCCTGGAGAACAGCGGCACTCTGCTTATTTTTTATTTATTTATTTGTGCGTCGCCAGCTTGTTCTTATACATGTGCGTGTCTGTTGCACGGCAGTACGTGTGTGTAGTCTTGAATCATGAGCTCGCTGTACTAACATTGCATATTTATTAATAGGCAGAAATGTGATTTTAACAAAATAAGTTATTTGTGATTTCACTTAAAGTGGAAATATCTTGTTGGATGAGGAATTCATTCCGAAGATTTCAGATTTTGGTTTAACACGTGCGTCATCTAAGCGTTCGTGCACGACAGTAATAACTGAGAGGATTGTGGGTACGACCGCCTACATGGCTCCAGAGGCTCTGAGAGGAGAGATCACCCCAAAATCAGACGTCTTCAGCTTTGGAGTGGTATGTTCTTCTGGGTGCCAACTACCTTATTAAAAGCACAATAACATCTTGCAGTTTGAAACTGCAGTTGTGCCCAAAATTTGTGTTTTGGTAATTTTCTAAATCTTTATCAGTTTCTGGACAAGATATTTTTGTCAGTCTAGCAGTGATGTTAACACTTGCAAGAACCTCTGCTTCTACAAAGACTGACTAGTTTACGTTCTGAGACCTCAATGCAAGATGAGTTGCACGGCCAGTTATGGAGCTCCCAGGTCGCTGCTGTAAGGATGTCAAGGGTGTGTGTGGCCATTCCTAGCTACACGTACAGGGACAGTGAGAAGCAGCATGTGCTTGTTCATGTAGGATAAGTTCAAGCTTATTTAGAATTCATCATGACTTTCTGACTCTTTCAGGTACTGCTGGAAATCTTGTCTGGATTTCCTCCAGTTGATGAACACCGCGATCCAAAGCTTCTGGTCAGTGCTGCCCAGTTCTGGACTGAACTTGCCCATTCTCACTATTCTCATTCTCTCCTTTGTGCACTAGGATCAAAGCATTCATGCCTGTGACTCTAGATCAACGTCTGTGCAACTCTGAGCACTCCATTTGTTTCTGTTCTCAGATTGAGATGAAGGATGAGATCGATGACGAAGAAATTACGCTGGAAGAGTTTATAGATAAGAAAATGGAGGGTTGGAATATGGACTCTGTGGAGAAGATGTACGGAGTGGCCAGTAGGTGCCTGAGTGAAAGGAAGAACAGAAGACCTCTGCTAAAGGAGGTGTGTGTGTGTGTTTGGTTTCAGCATTCTTTCCCTTACTATATTGCTTTGGATATAGTTATCTTGTCTATCTAGTTTTCATTTTCTATATTGAAGCTATATTGTGCTTACTTATAAGATATATCCATCTTACTTCAAGAATGGATTCTCTGAAGTTTCTTTTTTCACAGTCACCAGTAATTTAGTAATCTGAGTCCTATGCACTTGGTAAATCTGTGAATTTTAGCTAAGAAACTAAAAACTGATTTAGGACAATGCAGTTTTACTGCAAAATTAAACTTGAGGTACTATAAATATGTATCAGTTTAACATTTTGACTGGAGGGCTACCACACGTCTGCAATGCTTCACTGGATCATAAAAGCTGACTAGATCGATTGTTAATTTGGTCATTCACTTACATTATTGTCTTCATTTTGTAGGTGCTCACTGAACTAGAGGATCTTACTTAGACCCAGCATACCAGAGTCTACAATAAACTATCCAAATTTTATGTACATATGTCTGCATTGTTTTTTTTCCCTATTAAAAAAAAATCCTTACATCATGTATTGGCCTGATGGTACACAAAGAAATATTTCATGATTTAAATATTTTATTCTTTTATAAAACACATTACAGTGAAGAGCATTCTCAAGACCACCAATCATGAAACATAAATCACTATCCAATTCAATTATCATCAGAATGGCATGACTTTGCACAGATAACAGAAAATGCTCAGATGAACCCTGTTCCATTTTCACCATATGTGCACGTCTGTGGTGGCTTGTCTTTTGTGACATTACTAGTTTTCCTGACTCCTTGTGCTGCAGTGTGCGGTTTCAACAGCAGTACAGGCTGAGGTCACGGTTCTTCAGTGTGGAGCAGAGACGGGACACTGGACAGCAGGGTTGGGGTTAAGGCCATTTGTTCCTTGGAACTTAACTAATGCTCAAATATAAATGCCCAGAAGATTTTTGAAGCACATTTTTCTCTTTAATCCTGAGCCACCCAAAGTGAGGTGTCTCATTATGATGTTGTTTTATCCATCTGGTGCAATGAATGTTAATTTCTTTTAATCAGAGTTGATTAATGTTAATCACTTGAAATTAACCCCAACCCTGGAAACTTCCAATGTAACCCAGGACTTTGCTGAAGACAGTATGTACCATCATGACAAGATGAACATCTTTGAACAGAGAACTATCAGTTGTGTCAATATGTACATCACTTGCATAGGAAAAGATTTTTCTTGGCAAATGGGCACACGAGAATGTGACAGTCAGTCGTATCAAAAATGGGACTTTTATTTAGTTATAAAAACAATGTTGGATGTTATATTAAACACAGCCTATAAGTGCAAACTTATAGCTGTTTGTGTTGTGAAAAAAGACATAACGTAGGCCTCGTGAAAATACAGAAATATTACAAAGTTGGAATGCAAACAAAGGAATGGGTGGTCCTTTCGTTTGTGTTCACATTTAAGAGCTTGTACATTTAAGCTAAACAGTAACCATAACATTACAATTCATACAGCACTTGCTGACCTTTCCACCATGCATATTCATATTTTTCATGAGCTACTGTCAAATCATAATCCAACTGTGCAAATGGCAAACTAATATGTACTACATTACCATGGACACTAACGTCCATGCTGGTGACCGCAAATTTTTATGCTCGATTTGAACGTGTTATTTTATACACCTACACCACGTACGTTTTATAAATCCTCACTTGGACTGAGGTTTGATTACTGGCCTGATCATAGCCATGCATGAAACTCTTCTTCACCCAGGCTACAGTAGTCAAGCTACCATGGGATTGTGTTCTAATGTATGCATAGCTCATCTTGAGGCTGTCGTCTTGTGTATGTGCCTATGGGGGGGTATATTTGATAAAGGGAGATAGCTTTATGTGAACATTGCTTGGAATGTTCCACTGGAGCACAAAGGAAAAGGGCGTTGGTTCATGTGGGCTCTAATCGTCTGCCTCCTCCCCGTCACCGGGCTGCCGGGTGATCCTCCGATCGCCTCTCCTCCCAGCGGGCCCTTTGGGCTTAGCGAAGGCCTGCCGGTGCGCGTGCTGCTTGGGGTGGACCTCAGTGTACAGGAAGTCAGAGGTCAATTCATCGCCATTATCAATCTCAAGCTGGGAGAGGGAGAGAGAGAGAGAGAGAGAGAGAGAGAGAGAGAGAGAGAGAGAGAGAGAGAGAGAGAGAGAGAGAGAGAGAGAGAGAGAGAGAGAGAGAGAGAGAGAGAGAAAGAGGGGGAGAGATTATCTAATGGCAGGTTAAAAATGAGGAAGAATAAAAGAGGAGTGAAAATGGGGCAATAGGGACTTTCAAGGTGTTTCGCTGAAAGCACAGCATAGGGAGGAAGGAATCATTACAAAATACTTTTATTGGTATTAGAGTTGGGGGATTTAATTCCTGTGCACTTCTTTTTTACATGGTAATATTAGGTGGTCAGAATAGAGAAGACATTAACTACTCTCTGTGGTATATAATATATTGCAGAAGCATTTCCGGTGCATAGTAGAGTCCTAATACTGTGTTTAAATACAAGGGCTAAAATTATGTTTAAGTTATTTAAGGCTGAATTGATGTAATGTTTGGGTACCGACTACATATCACGTATTCATATACACTCACTGGCCACTTTATTAGGTACACCTTGCTAGTACGGGGTTGGACCTCCTTTTGTATTCAGAACTGCCTTAATCCTTCATGGCGTAGATTCAACAAGGTACTGGAAACATTCCTCAGAGATTCTGGTCCATATTGACATGATAACATCACACAGTTGCTGCAGATTTGTCGGCTGCACATCCATGATGTGAATCTCCCGTTCCACCACATCCCAAAGATGCTCTATTGGACTGAGATCTGGTTACTGTGGAGGCCATTCGAGTGCAGTGAACTCATTGTCGTGTTCAAGAAACCAGTCTGAGAGATGATTTGCGCTTTATGACTTGGCGTTATCCTGCTGAAAGTAGTCATCAGAAGATGGGTACACTGTGGTCATAAAGGGATGGACATGGTCAGCAACAATACTCAGGTAGGCTGTGTCGTTGACACGATGCTCAATTGGTACTAATGGGCCCAAAATGTGCCAGGAAAATATCCCACACACCACTGCACCACCACCACCAGCCTGAACTGTTGATACAAGGCAGGATGGATCCATGCTTTCATGTTGTTGATGCCAAATTCTGACCCTACCATCCAAATGTCGCAGCAGAAATCGAGACTCATCAGACAGACCAGGCAAAGTTTTTATCTTCAATTGTCCAATTTTGGTGAGCCTGTGTGAATTGCAGCCTCAGTTTCCTGTTCTTAGCTGACAGGAGTGGCACCCATTGTGGTCTTCTGCTGCTGTAGCCCATCCATCTCAAGGTTCGACGTGTTGTGCGTTCAGAGATGCTCTTCTGCCAGAACCGCCGCTCACTGGATATTTTCTCTTTTTCTGACCATCAATGGCGGACTTAGAAATTTGGGGGCTCAAGGCAAATTTTGCTATGGGGCCCATCAATATTAATATGCGAGAAATAAGTCAGCTAATCAGGGGGCCCATACAGTGGGATGCAGTGGGAGGGGCCCAAGGCAGTCGCCTAGCCACGCCTCTATGCAAAGACCGCCTCTGCTGACCATTTTCTGCAAACCCTAGAGATGGTTTTGCGTGATCAGCAGTTTCTGAAATACTCAGACCAACCTGTCTGACACCAACAACCATGCCACGTTCAAAGTCACTTAAATCACATTTCTTCCCCATTCTGATGCTCGGTTTGAATTGCAGCAGATAGGCCATGTCTACATGCCTACATGCAACATGAGTTGCTGCCATGTGATTGGCTGATTCAACATTTGCATTAATGAGCAGTTGGACAGGTGTACCTAATAAAGTGGCCGGTGAATGTATCTCTTCCTGTGTATTACAAATAAACTATCAATTACAGTTTACAAACACACAAATGACCATTATCACAAATAATCCATAGTCCTTCAATGGTATTGTGTTCAACATTGAAAAAAACCTTTAACCTCTAAACATTCTTGTTTTGTTTATATTAATAAACCAGTTCATACCAATGTTCAGTTTGGTAACTATAAATAAAAAAGATGAAGAATCCGTTATCTGCAAGCGATCACTTTCTCTACACCAGTAATATATGATTATTCTCCAAGCTCCTACCTTTTTCTCTATCTCCATCTGCATTTTGTTTTCCAGCATGTCGAGGAGAGGATTCTTACAGCTGGAGTAGAGCATTCTCTCTTTAATACTGCAGCTGTATCCAGGCATCGAGTAGATAAACACTACAGCAGGCAAACAGGTCAGGTTAGAAAAACACACTATAAGAAAAATGTGCCATAAAGGGGTTTTTTAGCCATGTGTGAAGAAACTGCGTAAAAACCCATGTTTTTGTAACACCAGTGTAGAGTCATCATGTACAGCATTGTAAAAGTGAATGAAAATGACTTTGGACGGGTGATCAAACGCCGGCCACTGTGCCCTGTCGTCTGCAGACTTAAGGTAGCGTCAGCTTGGTGTCACCAAACCCATCTGGCAGCTCACCCATCTGCACTATCCTTCACTTCCCAAACCTGACTGCACTCCTTACTCCTCTTTCTGAAACCCAAATAAAATCCCTCAGTCACTCAGCAACACCCTGCTGTCTCTCCCTCACTTTCTCATTCACTTATAATTGCCAAATTGCCTAACAATCTTCATTCATAAAATATGAGTGTTTAATATTAGCTTAACTAGGGAAACAGCGCATAAGTCAGTAACTGCATTTTCATTAAAGAAATACCTTTCTGTTGACTTATATGCCCATCGACTTAGGCATGCTCAAATGTTTGTGAATTGGGCAGTGTAAGTAAAAAGTAAAAATGCTGAAGGTTTTAGCCAGAAGGCACACAACCATATATTTATTAGCACACATGAACAATAACATGGACAGTGATGTTTACCTATAGATTCCAGGTGGTCTCCCTCATGCGAATGCTTATAGAGGAAGAAGTGGTAACGTGCGGCGTCTTTAGGAATCCTCTTGGGCAAATCTCTCAGTTCTGTCGGCTCAGTGTTTGACAACATGATGCGCTCCTTTGCAAAATCAATTTTCTGTTCATGAACAATACAGAAGCATGTTTTAACACCGACTGAATTCTCTAAACACCCATTTAGAGATTCAAGACTGAATAACTGTTTTTTCCCTGGAAACGTCTTTGAATACAAATGACGGGGGTTCTATCCATCAGGAACCTGATATTCACTTCCTCTTCCAGACTTCCTCTAGGAAAGCAATGCTGTCTTAAGGGTATTATTTTGGTGCAGAGTCTGACTCAGCTATGATCAATAATCCCAGACTGAGGGGCCTGTGTTCACTCCTCTCTGAACTCTTGACCAGTTAACTCAGGTGTGATAAGGCAGGAAATAAAATCCATAGCATTTCAGCTTAAATCATCCCATACATTTGCCTCTTTCATAAAACAATCATTTTATCCACCCCAATATAAAAAATGTGCTGATTCAGGACAAAGAATCTTACTCTTCTGAGAAGCTTGAAGTACAATATTTACTGCCTAAGAGGAATTAATCATTTACTGTCTGCTTTGTGGTCGTTTCAGAGTCATAGCATTTGCACAGCAATGCTTCTGTGAACTTCCTCTAACAATCCACTCACATTTGGTACTGAATTATGGGAAGTGTAGGCGCAGTATCCTTACCAGCTGCACGTAGTTGTGTTTTCCATCCATAAACTTCTGCAGTGCCTCCAATGCATCTCCATGCAGAGGGAACGCTACACCCTGCAGGGTCTGCTGCTTGGTATCCACGCTAATGTCAGTCTGCACCTGCGTACACAGGTAACCAGTTTCAGCACAGCTAATTCACTAGGCATGAATGAAGCAGGATTGTGAAACAAGAAAAATCTAGTCAGTAATAACCCTCAAGTATTCACTAATGAGTAACACTGAACAAACACAAGCAACCATTGTTGAGGATTTGCTTGAAAGCAGTTATGATGTTCTAAGTAGAATCAACTTGCTAATTCAGTTTGAATCCAAATTTGAATACACACTTCTTCAACAGATTTAGACTAGTTTTTTTTTGGTCATGAAAATTTTAGAATTCAAAATATTTCCAACAAAATATATTTTTGAATCCTTGCCTGATAACAATAAGCTACATCATATACATATGAACTATAATCTTTGAATGTCTTTCAAAATAACGGAGCATTATACTCTAGACAGCAGCTGGCCGGACGAGGCAAGCCCACTTCTCTGATTGGGTAACTTTGAGGAAGAGACACAACCTAGCAATTTCAGTGCATTTCCTTATTTGGTATGGATTAAGACTATTCCCCTTCAAAACACTAAACAATCTGTATTTACGGCAAATAATAATTTGCACGTTAAATGCACCGGGTGCCTGGGAGAAAAAAAATCCATTTAAATAAGATGAACTGAGGGGTTTAGTGAGGGCTGTACCTCGCTCAGTTTGATCTGTCGGAGCTGCTCTTCAGCTGCAGTGAGAGGGAGAGGTGCACCCTGGGAGGTGATGTATCTCTTGTAGCCACTCAAAGAAACATCATCCTAAAATAGAACACGAGGGAGGCCATTTAGCCCATCTCACTGGGCAGCTGGACCTAAACGCCTTGCTTTATGTCACAAGAAAATGTCCACTGTTAAACTATAAACAAAATAATTATTTTTCCAATATCATTTATATACCTTTACAGTGCCAAACATTTCATCTTTAATATGGCCACCCCCAAACTCCTTCTTGAGAGTCGCCCTGGTAGCAGCGTACAACATTTTGTGGCGCACCTATTGAGAGTCACACAAAGATCAACATGAAAGAAAACGCAAACCCTAATGAAGTGCTTTACACACACTGAGAGTTCAGTTAATCACACAACCACAGCATCGAGTGAAATCAGAATGACAGCTGTCCTAAATCTTCAACAAACTTTCTGACTCGTTCTTGAAAATAAAAATGCAATAGTGGTCATGCTTTTCTCTGCAGTGATTGTGTTCTAGGTTTTCTCTATGCAGGTCTCTGCGGATCAATTAAATAATGGTTATTTAGTCAAGTAAAACAGCTCTTCCTTCAAGATATCAGGCTGAGAAAAGAGAACTGGAACTGAAGCACTTGTGGGCAGACGATCTAGAACACGATCACTGCGGAGAAAAGACCTAGAACACAATCACCTTAGAGAAGACCTAGAACATGACCACTTCTGAGAACCTTTGTTCTTATTACAGATTAAATGTTGTATGGTAGCCTAGACTTTACTTGAAATCGATGGAGTTCCAAAACACTACTCCTCACGAGACACAGCAGTACAAGAGAAACAGCAAAACTGCTTTGAGAAAACTGCTTTGTACTGCCTTGTTCACACCCAGAAGTGTAGTGGCAAGTCTAAACCTGCCATGATCATATCCTGACTACAAATGTTAAGCTTTATCTCCCTGCACTACGATTGGCTAAAGCACTGTGCTTCAGGCAACAGTTTCTCCTGCTGAGCCAGTCATTACTCATGTTTGGGGATTCTCATCCTCCCTTCATGAAAGAAACGTAGATAACAGCCTTCATCTTTTAATGCCAAATTAACACAAAATGGAAAACATACTTACAGGAGAGTGGTCTGGTGACCAAGCAATCAACACCCACTCATGTCCCATACTGTTGGTGGAGTCCAGCCTGTATAAAATATAGCATGGCAAGTTGTTCTCCAGGAGAGGTAGGACAAGGGAATTGTAGTCTTCCTCCCAGTTCCGAGATGCCTGCTTGGTGTCACCCAGTGCTAGCTCTTCTACAAAGTACAAACATGAGGAAAAGTAAAATCTTGATGTGTGGTTATTTCACTAAATTTTTAAGTTGGACCAATTATGCAGTACTTGTGTAGGTTTGTTGCTTGAGCACTGGGCAATTAGCTGACCAGTACGTTTTGGTACCATAGCGCCTTGCTATACGAGTTTTACCCTGTAAATGGTCCCAGTACAGGACAAAAAGGGCCCCTGACGTTTCCTTACCATCTTCAATCACAATCTTCAGAACTCTAAAATCTCCATTCCTGGCACTGGCAAAGACGTCTTTCACCTCTCTAGAAGCTTAAAAGATAAGAAGGTACAAGACTTTATGAGAAAAGATCACCAACTTAACATGTCTCGGTGTATGACTGACAGGTTTTGTTATGGCGTCTGACTGGTGAATTCCACATCTGGAATGAAGGCTGCAGCAGAATAACATTCAGATTAACCCCTCCCAGATTAACCCCTCCCAGATTAACCCCTCCCAGATTAACCCCTCCCAGGGCATTATTTTCTGCATACAACATACATGCCAGTTTGACAACGTTGCACATAAACCACGACGAGCAGGACACAACCACTGAATGAATTAATTAAACGCTAAAAGATGAAATTAATATATGGCTTAAGAAGCATAGAGGTAGTACATTAAATGATAATTAAACGAACGCAGTCGAATTACCTGTCTTGAAAAGACAAGTTGCTTTTATCAGGGTAAAAAAAATAAATAAACAGGTCGATAGGACTTTGTCATTGACATGATGAATAACTTTAGTTCACCGTCTCATAAGGAGACCTGACCAAAGCTCCTTAACCCGTGGCCTTTCATCGTGTGTGTTTCACCAGTTTCACCAGTTCAGCGATGCGGGTATTGGGGCTGTTTTGTGGGGCGAGCTGCGAGCGAAGGCGTTGGCGCTTTAACATCACTGCAGCTGCAACACAGGAACTGAAGATTTGGGGCAGAACCGAGGCGAGGCACACGGACCGCACCGAGGTAAACCCGACCATGTCAACACCTTAAAGCGAACATATACCAACACGCCGACCTTACCCTCCCCGAGACTGCACACTCGGAACAAACCAGTGCGCCGTCGTTAATACGGAACCAGTTTGGTGAGGCGGGGAGCCTCCGTGGTCCGACCCTGGTGTGCACTACCGAGCCAGTACGCACACACACTGCAGCTGTGCGTGTGTGTTCAGCGACTACCGACCGATACTGAACATAAAAATTACGTTTACCTTGAATTCCCGTCTGATGGGACATTTTCCCCTTTTATTTTGGTCACAGCGGGCACAAACCAGAAGGCGGAAGACCCAGGAAGAAGGAAATGGGACCGTAACAACGTGACCGGGCCCGGTCTGTGACGTCACCCCGGCGAGTGACGTCACCCGCGCGCCCTCGAGGCGAGTGCGCGCGCGTGACGTCGTCGCACGTTTTGTCAGACCTGCGTTTTTAGGGTCGGGGCTCCTGGTTTATTAAAGTAGCACCGGGACCGCAACTGAGGATTTTTTTTAATGTAAAGGACGATCGGGGATTTAAATCCAGACTTGCATGCAGCCTATTCGGGGGTTTCAGGAATTGAAATTAATTTGGATTAATGTAGAATCTTCCTGAATGTAGAACTTTAGCCCAATTCCACTTCGCTTTACTTTAATCTTTTTTACTCCGTTACACCGAATCTGCAGGCTAAATTAACGCGTAACTCTATTCCTGTAGAGAGTTTTGCCGTGATTTCGTTCATTTCCTTGCATGAACGCGGCTACAAACTGATTTGCCCCAAGCGTTTACTTTTAGCACTAATAAACCCATCTGGGGGTGATGTTCCTCCAGGTTAGTTTAGCCGTTTCAATCTGACCGGGGTTAAACAAGGCGGAGAAGCTGCCGTCGGCGACTCCGTGTGCGCGCGCACTACGTTTTCACGGCCGTCCTGGCGCGTGCGACACCGCGCGCAGCTGCGACTGCGCTCGAGCGCGTCTCTCCAGCGTGCAGGGCAAGCGGAGCCTCGCCACCCCGCACCCACACACCTAATAATGCCATGGGGGGGTTAGCAGTGGGCAACAACAGGTCCCGTTACTGATGCATCGTCCCCCCCCCTCACTAACGCCATGATTTAGGGCTCCGTGAGGCTCGTTTGCGTGCGAACGTCCGTATAAAATTGTGTAAGTAAGCAGCGTGAAGCAGGTGGACTTGTGGTGTGTGTGCGCGTGTACTGGGAGGGGGCGGTGGTTTAGAGACTGGGAGGCGTGGGGCGGTGGTTTAGAGACTGGGAGGGGGCGGTGGTTTAGAGACTGGGAGGCGTGGGGCGGTGGTTTAGAGACTGGGAGGGGGCGGTGGTTTAGGGACTGGGTGAGAGGGGACGGTGGTTTAGAGACTGGGAGGGGCGGTGGTTTAGAGACTGGGTGAGAGGGGACGGTGGTTTAGAGACTGGGTGAGAGGGGACGGTGGTTTACAGACTGGGAGGCGTGGGGCGGTGGTTTAGAGACTGGGTGGGAGGGGGCGGTGGTTTAGGGACTGGGTGAGAGGGGGCGGTGGTTTAGAGACTGGGTGAGAGGGGGCGGTGGTTTAGAGACTGGGTGAGAGGGGGCGGTGGTTTAGAGACTGGGTGAGAGGGGGCGGTGGTTTAGAGACTGGGTGAGAGGGGGCGGTGGTTTAGAGACTGGGTGAGAGGGGGCGGTGGTTTAGAGACTGGGTGAGAGGGGGCGGTGGTTTAGAGACTGGGAGGGGGCGGTGGTTTAGGGACTGGGAGGGGGCGGTGGTTTAGGGACTGGGAGGGGCGGTGGTTTAGGGACTGGGAGGCGTGGGGCGGGTTTAGGTGCCTCCTCCACGCGCGCGCTGCTCTATCGTTTTTCAATAAAGACAGACTTCGCGTTGCTGGTTTCTCGTCGCGCAACCTAATATTATCTTTTTGGGTTGTAAAATCTGTTGTTTCAGCCGGACTCTTCGTTGGCGACTGTGGCGATATGGTGATTGGAGGCGGATAAGCGAAGCATCACTTGGGATTTGGCAGCCGCTGCTGTGATGAGCTGGAGGATGCCGTGTGGCTGCCTTCGTAAGAACATCACCCATTCTTGTTTATGTGCGGGAAAATGCTGGAATGACTAAACATAAATGAGTCACTGAAACGAAAAGGATGGTTGCTTTTCCAGACTTCCCCAATAGAACGTGTCTGTCTGTCTTTGTGCTCTAACTAGTCGTAGAGATGGAATTGATCATAAGGGTGTCCTACGAAAATTGAGCATTTATTTATTAAGCCCCAAGTTCAAGTAGCCAGTCGGACTACTTAGATGCATGTTGCTTTGTATTTCCGTGGGTGAGATATATGCTTGAGTTGATCTTAGGAGAATGCGAGATGGTCATGTTTAGCTGTTCTAGTAAACACCTTTGTGTGCATCACGCACATGCAGAGAAACCGCTCCGACAGGACGGAGCATTCCCAGCCGCGGTGCTAGTACGAGCTTCGTACCATCACTCATGCGCTGTATTTTGGGAAGTTGGGAAGCAGAGGGTTTGTTTGGCATGGTGGTGGTTTCTCGGGCACCCATTGCGCATTTAAGCATGCTTGCGGGTCCAGCCGAGACGTTGTAGACCTCCTGGCAGTGTCGAGCAGCGTCGTGACCTTACATTTATTTATAACATAGTTCTTTAAAAATGTAAGGACGTTAGTAAATGAACATAGTGGTCGTCCTCGTAACCGTGGCCTGGCTCGATCTGCAGTGGAGTGTTCTGACTTTTGTGAACTTGGGGAATTTTGTAAATGCAAGTGGGCATGCTGATACTACTCTGAAAAAGACTGAAGAGTTAAGCAATATTGCAGGGCAATTGTTTGCCTACAGTGATTTGAGCTGTTTTAATTTAATCTGTTTTGAGTTGAATCTAATTGGAGAAGTATTCACATCACTCCAGGCAAATGATTTCTTCAGCTCTAAAGGTTGGTCAGGATAATAATCCAAAATTTTAAGGCTTGATCTAGACGCACTCATATGACATGAATTTCCATACAATTGTAAATGATTATTATGCAATCTGGGTAATCCAATACTGTCTCTTATAAATGGGATTCTTAAAGAGATGTGAAAAACTTGTTTCTCTCTCTCTCTCTCTCTCTCTCTCTGTCAGGGGGCCATTGGATGACAAGGTTCTGCAGAATGAAAATTGATTCCCGCTTCCGTTATTACTTCCAGCACCCGTGGTCCCGTCTCGTGGTGGCGTACCTGGTCACCTTCTTCAACTTCCTCATTTTTGCCGAGGACCCCGTGTCCCACAGCCAGACGGAGGCCAATGTCATCGTGGTGGGAAACTGCTTCTCCTTCATAGTAAACAAGTACCCAGGTGGAGGATGGAACGTCACGAAGGTGCTAATGTGGATTCTAGCGATCTTCACGGGCCTCCTTGCTGGGAAGTTTTTCTTCCACAGAAGGCTGTTTGGTATGTACGTTTTACTGTATAATAGTGCTGCTGTGGTGTGTAGTTGTTCTTGTTCATGTTGTTGTTTTGTTTTTTTTTGGCGGGGAGCAATGAATAGTGTGTTTGGGTCAAGCAGTTATTTCCATCCACACAAATGCAGAACAAACACTGAAATGGCCTTAAATATATCTCTGTAACAAGAAGCAACCTCCATGCCTTTACATGCTATTGCTTGCCTGCACAGTCTGTACAAATACACCAATGCAAAAACCCAAACAACAACTCGCACCCCATGCACTATAGCCCCTAATGCTTCAGAGTTATTATTACCTCTCCACACCCATATAAATGCAATGACTAATCCAGTCATTTGCAGGCTATAATGAATCAGGGGCCCGTGAGAGGTCTTTTCACTCCGTCATAACAGTTTAATAGGATTGGACGCTGACATGACCTGCTCTTTATGCCTGAAATAGTTACAGCCATGTCACAACACTGAGAGAGAGAGAGAGAGAGAGAGAGAGAGAGAGAGAGAGAGAGAGAGAGAGAGAGAGAGAGAGAGAGAGAGAGAGAGAGAGAGAGAGAGAGAGAGACTAGCATATCCGTGTTAGTTTACTTCATGAGTAATAGGTAAGACATGGAAATCTTTTGGTTATTTTTGGGATGTTGTCAGAATACAAAGGAGGAGCTCTCCCGCTACCTGTTGGAGCATCCGTGTCCTCTAGGGGGCCTCAGAACCCACTGTGCCACTCATCATGATTAGCTAATTGCCAAGCTGTTGGTGTCGGAGTCAGGTGCATCGGTGAGGCTGGAATGCCACTGGGGACCATATGTTAGCACTCAGACTACAACTGAGTTCTGGAAAAAAGAAACTGTCCATCCCATCATTACTTATCAGGAGAGCGGAAGAGGGAACAGCCATGTTTAGCCAAGCATCTTTAACATAGAAATCTGCTGTACCAGATGGTGGGTGGGTGTGTGGGTGTATGTGTGTGTGATAAGTGATGGGGGGGATGTCACGGTAAGCTAAAGAGACATAGTGGGAAGGGACAAAGGGACATTCGCGTTTGGTTGTTTTGCTAGCAAAGATGCATAATGCTGAAGTGGTGAGAGGGGCCTGGGCAGGATCTCCTGCCTACGGTAGCAGAGGAACATCATCTATAATGCATCTAGAAGGCCCATGCACCTAAGCAGCCATGCTGAAACACACACACACTGAACCCACGTAGACCCCCGCAGCCTTTCTCCTCTCTCTCCCCAGGTGTCCATCGTCTGCCATAATCACCTCAAGTAAATAGCATAGTGTTTTCTGGAATACATCCCGAGAAAGGCAAAAAAAAAAAAAGTTTTGTTTGTTATCTGAGGAGGAGCTCAGCGAGGAGCTTGTGGTCTTACTGGTCTGGAAAATGGAGGAAGACGTTAGTGATGTTTTACTAGTGTGTTGGAAACTTGAACTCTTTTGTTTGCTAGTTAAAGAACTCAGTACGGTATTCACAGTGCATAAACTTCCCAGCTTGGGTTGTGGAAGCTCTGTGAACATGCGTACCAGTTATCGTACCAGTTTGATACTCGGCCGGGTGAGCAATAAGTTTGATCTCTTACATATGACAGCATTCACTCTGTGTATGTTTATTCAAATCACTCCCAGGTTAAGAGTTGGATAAAAGCATGGTAGCAACAGCCTCCAGTAAGTGTGCGCTGAAACTAGTGTTTCTGATCACATAATCAGCGAGGAAGAAATGAAGAAAATACCCCTGATGTTAGGCCAAGTCTGTGTTGCCTAATAAGGCAGGTCACTTCAAAGTGAGCCTCTGTGTCCTGTTGAAATTCAGTGGGAGGGTACAGTGCCCTTTCTGATCAGAACAGTGTGTGCCATCCTGAATACTGATGGGGGATGTGAAACAGTCCCAGCATTCTGTTGTTCACGGAGCATCCCACTGTGAGATCTGTAACAATGAGTCTGTTCGTTTTAGTGCTTTGATGCAGAAAGCTGGTTTACTGGAATGTGAATTGAGATTCAGTTCCTTCAAGGGGCAAAACCTAGTCAAACCAATACAAAAAGATCAACAACAAAATATAAGACACACATTTGACCTCTTGACATATTACCATATTAAGTGTGTAATATTTTGTCTTGCATTCAGTATTGTGGTTTAACTAGGGCTCAGTACTGACATGTCTCTTAATAAGATTAATAACGTCTCATTTTCACTCTAAAGCCAAGCGGGTGTTAATCTTGTCCCTAAAGAGATCCCTGTGGGGGCTGGCTGTTTCAAATAGTGCTACATCATCAAGTATTTTACCACCTGTCTGATCACAGCCTTTTGGGTTCGAGAGAGAACCCACAGCTGATGCAGCCATAAGAAACTCATGAGCAGGCACTAGTAGAAGCCCTGAATATACTATTAATATGATTCGGTTCGGCTGGTTGATATGCCAGATCTGAGCAGGTTCTGATTCGGTTCAGCTGGTTGATGTACCAGATCTGAGCTGGTTCTGATTCGGTTCGGCTGGTTCATATGCCAGATCTGAGCTGGTTCTGATTCGGTTCGGCTGGTTCATATGCCAGATCTGAGCTGGTTCTGATTCGGTTCGGCTGGTTTATATGCCAGTTCTGAGCTGGTTCTGATTCAGTTCAGCTGGTTCATATGCCAGATCTGAGCTGGTTCTGATTCGGTTCAGCTGGTTGATATGACAGATCTAAGTGCTTTGTGCCACTTCTGCAGCTGGTACTTCATGATGGAACTAAATCAGCGAGTAGTTCAGGACAAGCTGCCGGTCTTGAAAAATGGTTTATGCATCTTCACCATTCAGTGGTTGCCCAGCAGTGTGCACTGTAGCTTCACAGCAGGCGCTTGGCTTCCTCCAGCACTCAATCACCCGGGCGGTCACAAGAGGTCATGCCAACCTGTACACAATGTGGAAAATTCTAGAAGAGAATTAACACAAACTCTGTTGTGTGTGGACATCATTTAAAATTTTGTTGATTCAGTTGAGCCCGTTTGAGCAGATCGATCTTGATGTCACCGGGTGCGCTGATGCAACTTCATATCCAAACAGTGACGGAAGACGATGCTTGGTAGCCTTGTGGAGATTTTCCACAATGACGGAGAAGAAGAAGTTTGCCCTTGGATGCGTCGTTGGTCCTTGTTATAAAAACGGATTGACGGACTCTGAGAGAGTGCCAAAGCCTGCCTGGATGAGCAAGCTCAGAAGGTCACACCAACCTTTATCACCACCTGAAGAGAATAGACAACGTATTACTGAAGAGAATAGACGACTCTGAAACCATGCTGTCCTCAGAAGCTCAGGGTGGACTGCATATACCTGAATGAATCCCCGAAGAGCTCTGGGACTGTCCTAAAGAACCTGTAATGGACAGAAACATGGGCAACCCTTCTGAGTGGATTCATATTACACTCAGTGTGTATCTGAGCATAAAGAACTTGGCTGACCAAATGTCCCAGTCTAAAAGTGGTACGTGGTAATGTAAGCCTAGCTTCTCTACATTTTGTCCAGTGAGAAAGCACTAGTATTCATAAATGTTCCCAGCAGTGCTAAAAATATGCTTACTGGGAACTTATGGCAGTGGACAACCCGAGTACCCTCTGGCCTGGACAGATATGTAGCCATTAGAGTGGCTACAGTTCAGTCAGCACCAGTAGATTTGTGAAGTGCCTCTCTTGTTTTTGCTTGCTTTTTGACTTCAGCATTAACAATAGACACACACACACACACACACACACACACACACACACACAAGCATCTGGCAGTACTGTTCTAGCTTCTGTTGGTACCATTCTTACTTATGTGAGTACCGGTATGTCGGTACCATTCTAACATGTCGGTTTCATTCTAACTTGTCATCATTTGTTAATACTAATAATTGTTAATGTCTTAACACGTGCTTTAGAAATGAGAGGATTTACAATGAGTGACTGCAGTGGAAGTCTGTTAATGCTACTTAAACGAATCTGCATAGCCCTTCACCTTAAATGCATTTGACATTAAGCGTCCAGGAACGACACACTTCACATGTCTACTTTTGTTTACAAAATTGAAAAGTCTCTTCAACCGAGTCTGCTAGGGTGCTGCTTATATAACAGTGTCTAATCTTTTATCACCCGAAAACTGTGGAAAGTGTTTTCACGCTCCTTCACTGTCCTTGTGTCTAAAACCTCATTTTTATTTACACTTGTGTAATATTGAACAGGTTATTTCAGTACTATATGTCATTACATCAGATGGCCACTAGGTGGCAGTGCATATACCCATGTTAGCAGTTCATTGTTACAGCTCATGTAATGCAGCCTGACCTGATTGCTGATCTGAAGATAAGTGTGATTTTTGTCTTGTAGTTTGTGACGTTATTGCTGTTTGACCTGGATAGGAGTATTTGGAGAAAATATTTGTAAATATATATGTGAATATATATTTAACTTTTAAAGTTTTGCTGCCAAATGTCACAACTTTCCTTCGTGATGTGGGCGTCGATACAAAGCTCCAGCCTGCCACGCTGTCATGGGTTGGCGTTGTGAAGCAGGGGCTTGCTCTGTTTGAACAGGCAGGAGATATCACAGCAGCCCACACCACTCAGCTGCAGGGAGATGTTTGTGAACACCTGCTGGGTTCTCAGCACCACACGCTGGTCTGGTAGACTAGCGCTGATCATATCTGTAACTGATTAGTGGATTTGCTCATTTCATGAGCTATGAGCTCACACGGCATACGGTTCCTCTCCACCAGGAGCTAGTGCTGGACATCACGTGCAGTGACTTCTTTGTTCCAGGTTCACTTCACCAAACAATCAGAGTTAATTAAATATTCTGAGGTGTTTAACAAATCATTTTTATCCTGCCTTGTTGGACTTGTGGACTGAAAAGGTGCTTCCAGGATCCAGAACAAAATGCTAACAAATGTAATCTTTCAGGAAATTGTGTATTCGTGTTAAGATGAATGGTTATGTGGGTTCAAGCTGTCATTAATGTGTATGTCATAAATGGTTCAGAATTTTTTTTTATTGCTGTAAATGACATATAACACATGCTGGTAATGCATTAAAAACAAATATCCTGTGGGTCTCTGATTAATTTATGCGACTGGGGTTTCTATGACAACCAGGTCCCAAAGGTCAGCTGGAGTGTGCTAGATCTTTGCCTCCAGCTTCGAGTCCCTTCCAGAACTTGATAAATGGATCCTCTCCGGCCGAGTCCCCAGAGAGCAGAGCAGAAGTAGTTAGAACTGGGCTTCAGTCCGCCTAGATTTACCCTACAGAGCCAGAAAACCTCAAGAGGAAGTAGACAGTCTGTATGTCATTTTTAATCTCGCTGTACACGCAGAGGCGGTCTCACTGGGGCTGCCTCCTCAGACCAGTACAGATTAAACACTTCCTGTATCGACTGGGCTTTCCATTAGCGCTTTTTGCATGCTCAAAAGGGCAGCGGTTGAGTTTAAACTCCGTGCTACAGCTCTTCCACAGCATCTGGCCTGTTACGCGTTAATGGTGCCGTCTGAGCGCAAGTCCCAGGTCGCAAGGCACTAATATCGCCCCAGTTCAATGAGGCTGTGTGGAACTAAAGGCGGTTGCTGGCGTTCAGTAGGCATCATGTAGGCTCTTGAGCCCCCACCCTCCTGCCAGCCCTGCTGCAGAGACGCACCGCTCCTCCCCTCAGCCTCCTCCAGCTCCGGTGGAAGCGCTCGCTGGCCAGAATATAGAGCACAGGGTCCAGGCAGCTGCCCACGCTGCAGATGGCCTCAAAGAACTGATAGGCCGTGTAGAGTGTGTTCGTGTTCCGGGCCGTGATCCGTCCGACCAACCGCATGAACGCCAGCGTGAGGATCATGACGTGGTAGGGAGCGTATGACGCCAAGAAGACCAGCAGAGCCGCCGTGATGAGAACTAGGGGCTTCGCAGATCGGCGGGGGAGCCGACCCCGCCCCCTGCTCCGCCCGGCTCCTCCCCTCCAAGGCGTGGTCCACAACACCCTGACCATACGGGCATACAGGGTGACCATCACTCCAAACGGCAGGAAGAACCCCACGAGCGCCCGTGTGATGGAGACGCCCATCACGTACGGGAACGGGCCGAGGAGTTGGTCCATGCAGATAGTGGCGTTGCCAAGGCGGCTGAGATCAAAGGTCACGAGGAATTCGGGGATGGATGCCAACATGAGGAAGAGCCAGGTGAAGAGCGAGCAGAGCAAGGCCCTCCTCCTGTTCCACCACTGCAGCGAGCTGATTGGGTGGACCGTGCCGGTGTAACGGTCAAAACTTACCAGAGCCAGGAAGAAGATGCTACCATAGACATTGACAATAAAGAAGACCTTCTTTAACTGGCAGAAGCCAGTGAAATGGAGGTGATGTATGCTGAAGTAAAGCGAAAAAGGCATTAGAAGAAGCCAGGCGAGGTCACACAGGGCCAGGTTTAACAGGAACACCGTCCCGGTGCTCCATGGGCGGAGACAACAGGTGTAGTTGAGAATAGCCGCCATGTTACCCAGCAGCCCAACTGGTAGGCCAAATCCAAAGAAGACCACCAGGATGGAACAGTACCACTGATCTTCCCTGAATCGACTACAGAACACGGTGGGGTGCTTCATGTCATCCAGGAGCCAGTCCTCATACTGCTCTGTGGGGAGAAGAGCATGTTTTAATGGTACTTGGGGTCAAATACTGACATTATAAAGACAAATACCGACATTTGTGTATTATGGATGTCCAGTAGTTTTGTTTAAGCTTTGTCACACACATGTAAGTTGTTCAGATGTCCACTCTTCAATTTTCGTCTATTTTTCTATTTTCTCTTCTAAATTTGACTATTTTAATCTCCAATTTAAATGTCCACCCCACTGTGACAATGCTTACTTCCTGTAAATAGTTGTTTTTCATTTGTTTACTTATAACCAAATGTAATCTTTTTGTGTTTTTTAAGCACATTTCTGAGAGGAATTATCATGTATGTAGTGAATCCGAAAACAGAAATAGGTTTTGTATTTTCTTTGGGTGAAACATTATTCATTCCTAAAATCAAAGGGCAGTTTCCTCCTTACTGAAGCCCGTCTGCATTAGAACAGTTGTCTAGTCTGGGTCTGGGTGCTGCATTCAGAAGTGGAGTGAAAATCGTAAGATTAATAACTGCGCACACATCCACGCCCAGAAGAAATATTGGTGGTAGATTTCAGAGCGAGTAAATGAGATTAAATGTTGTAATATAGTTCAATATAATGTTCATACAGTATACATTTCGCTGTATAGTTTTTCTCCATGTGTAGAGTGTGTGGCGAAAGCTTGAAGGCTTACCATACTTGTAGGAGTTATTGATGAGATGAGGGTTCATGCTGACGGGCTGCTGCTCTCGGCACCTTCTTTGTCTACAATTCCATCCGTCTCATCAATCAGCTCTGTGTGTGTGTGTGTGTGTGCGTGTGTGTGTGTGTGTGTGTGTGTGTGTGTAAGCTTGCCTGATATACGTGAGTGCAGGTGTGTTTCTGAGTGTTTAAATCTCTCTCTCTTTCCCTCCCTCTCTCCCTCTCTCTCTCTCTCTCTCTCTCTCTCTCCCTCACCCTCACCCCCCCTCTCTGCCTCTCCCTGCATCAATATAATCTGTTTTACTTTTCACCAGGAACTTTAATTCCACTTTTTTCTGGTGCTCGGTCCTATGTATTTTACTCCACACTGAGCTCCTGTGAAGCTCTAGGACTAAGCGCACATATTTAAGTTTCAGTTTGCAGACTTAAAGAGTGATGTTCAGCATCACTGTGTTGTCAGAGCTTGGGGGTTATATCCACTAGAGGGAGCTGTCTTCTGTATTTTTACCAGTTAGACACACACACACACACACACACACCACGCACACACATACCATGCGCACACACATACACACCACGCACACACCTACACACCACGCACACACACACCACGTACACACACATACACACACACAAAGACCACACACTCTATTCACCTATCTGGCTTTTGTCTTTTTGCTTTCCTTTCTCTCTTATCTCCCCTCATATCTCTCTTTCACATATGCACACACATTTACACAAACCATCAATCAAACCAGTACAGAAACATACCATTCACCTCCACCAGAGCCAAGACTTCAACCAACCAAAGCAATTAAATTCATCCATGCAAATCAGTCCAATTATGTAACCATGACCATCAACCAAACTGTTCTGAGAATTTCTCTCAAGACGTTTCAGATATTAATTTGTTTTGTTTTGGTTTTTTTGGGGGGGGGGGTGGTATGAATGTTATTGGTAACAATACTGTGTATTGCTGTTTGTACAAAAAAAATGTTGTGTGTTCCTTAAAATGATTAATTAATGACTAGAAATACAGCTTGGAAATAACCTGCTGTTGGGCCGGGCACACAGGTGTAGATGAATAGTAATATGATGGTAGAAGCATGCGTGTAGAAATAAGAAGAGTTCTGCAGTGTGTTCTGTTTAGGATGCAGCCACACAGCAGCTGCAGTGTTGAAGAACTGGGCCAAGCGGAGAGCAGACACTTGAGTCCTGGGGGTAATAAGACCGACGGCAGACAGTAGATGTAATAATAGCAGCGTGGTGCTGCGTGAACAGCCTGTTATAGAAATGATCAGACTCCAATGTAGAGAAGGGTCTGTACTGGAACAAATGTGTAAAGGTATAGGCGCTGATTCTGCATTGGTTCAGAGCAGAATTAGTGGAGGTGACTTTGGAGATCTGGACAGTGGTGACAGTGCGGTAAAGCACCCGTTCCTCCTTCTGGAGAGGTGCAGGACCCAGGTGGAGAAGATCAGGCCACCACTGGAACTGGACTGTGGATTGTCGGGGCACTGGAGTAGAACTGGAGTGGGATGGGTTTGGGACGGGTTGAGATTTCTGTCCTGGTGTGGGAACAGCTGTCTCTGCTGAAATGCTCTAACAGTGGAGGGTATGTTAATGTGCCACTACAGGGCATTGCAGGTGACCTTCTGGAACTTGAATGCTTTAGCCATATTCACAGCAGTTCAATTCATCTCCTGGAATAGCAGGCAGGTGAGAGACGTGTGCTTGGAGAATGTTGAACTGCAGGTTATTGTCTGACTAATCTGCTATGATATCACTACTGCAGACACATTCATTACTGAAGATGATATTAACTGCCTGGGCCATCAGACCTTGGCAGCTTGTGCACTGGGTATCCGGGCTGATATCTATTAGACTTTGCTGAGAAGACACTGGCTACACAAGGGGTTGGCAGGATGGCACGTTTGAACAAAAAGTAGCTCTGAGATAACTGTGATCAAATGGTGTTGCAGACATTGTCCAGACAGGCACTGATCACATCTCCTACTGAGTGATTTGCCCTATTTGGTCAATGCTGAAGGAACTATTATGGCTTTGTGATGGATTTGAAGTAGGCCAGTGCCAAGCTGGATGATCTGGGCTGCTTGACCTTGGTGTGTTGAGTAAATAAATGAGCTACTGGTGTCAGAGTGACAGGCCGATAGTCGTGTGTGTGTGTGTGTGTGTGTGTGTGTGTAAGAGGCCATAGCCGTTCTGGAGCAGGCACACACATTTAGGAGGTTAACATGCTAGAACAAACACGCTACAAGTGTTGGTGGGAGGTCAGTAAAGGGCAAACATGTGGGCAAAGGTCAGCGTTTATTTTAAGTCTTCCAGAATGCATGAGGTTTGTACAAGTCGATTCAAACATTTATCATTTCTATTTGGCGATATATATAAACGTATGGCAAGTAGATGCTAGAAGATGCTAGAAGATGCTCACACTCCATGTGTCATTTAGCTAATCCATGCAACATGCATGTAAAGCTTGCGTAAATATGCACTGTGCTGTTTGTGCTTCGAAAACCAGAGTTTGAATAGAGATTTATGCTGTCATAATAACTCTGTCAGGAAAATATAACTGTTTTCCTCTGTGTGAGACACTATCAGTACTATTGTGGAGAACTGAATTGTGATACACTGATGCGCTGAACACTCTGTGGTGCAGCCACCTACTGCATTTATTCCCTGATTCTATCACAACACTTTAACTGTCTGGAGTGTGTTTATATTCGCTGTAATGGGAGCTTTCACTTCTGATTCTATCTCTTTCTGCTTCCTCCGGTTTCTAAGTAAGTAAGTAAATAAGGCACTATCTGGGCTTCAGGCAAAAACAGTACACGGATATTAAAAGAAATGATCTAAAAAGCATTTTTGTGAGAATGAAAATTGTGTTGACAGGACAGAACTACGTTGGAAAACTGTTAGTATGCACAGAGTGTTAGTATGCATAGAGGGCAGAGATATTTGTTCTGCAGTGCAAAACCTTTTGCAATAGTTCAATGATTCTAATAATAAGAATTGTAGTCATGTGTTCAATTATCGTTCATTACAATAATCGTTCAGACACCTTTCTTCAGCTTTGAGCAAGATCTTACATAAGGGTACAGCTTAAACTGATACCTTGATTTTGCTGAAAGTCAGAGGAGACTTGCAAGGATGTGATTACGGATTCAAAGCAGACGCGTCGCATTCGGAATCAATCGCGCTCTCGTAGAGAGAAAGCGAGGAACAGTTTTTCCTGCGGTCATTTGATTTTTTTTTCTGCATTCATTTGATTCTCAAGGGAAGAGACAAGAAAAAGCTTGACAGGTTATGTGTGTCCGAACAATCTCTGCGAGCGTATGAAATCGTCGTGAAATACAACCAGCAGATTGACAAACACATTATGAGGCGGTGGCCTAGATCAGAAGCAGTGAATGGTTCATACACTCCAAAGCCCATTACTGCAAGGTGAATCGTCATTAAGGAGGAATCATAGTGATGTGTTTGATCTGCACGATGGAAATCATCAGCCTGAAACACTGTTGTCCTTGTTTTCTGACAGTGGGAGACGTGCAGTGAGGAAGGCCTTCAGTGACACGTGCTGTTGGAGGCTTTGAATGAGTGCATGGAATATATTGCCCTGTCAAGAAGCGTGTTTGAGCTGTAGATCCTTCTTCATGTCTGTGTGTTCATTGTGGAGTGTTTATGGTGGACTCCTCTCTGTGTTTTAGGACGCTGCTTGCGACTGAAGATGTTCCGTGAGGACCATGGCTCCTGGATGACGATGTTCTTCAGTACCATCCTCTTCCTCTTCATCTTCTCTCACATTTACAACCTCTTCCTTCTCATGACTGGGGGCATGGGGTAAGGCCAAAGCTTTTTGTTTCATGTTTATTTTGTTTCTGTTTGCTCCTTCAGTTTTAACATTGCTCCTTGCGTGGAGGTTAGTGGTTAGTAGTACTTAACTCCTGAAAATAATGTGCTTACTTTTTTTGTGAGCTGAAAATGTCTCATTGGTCCCATTGGTTTAGTAAGTCTGCAGCCAAACTAGTCACTAATCAGTCTACAGTCAGTGACACTGGAGAAGAGGTCTTTTTTCACCCCAAGTCATTTCTTAAGTGTGGAAACTCATCAAAGCAGTTAAAGACTGCAGTAGCCATTTTGGCTCCATATCAGGCAACAAGATGGATGCCCCACTTAGGGCCTGTTTCTTTACCGCAGCCATGGTTTCACACTGCTGTCTTCAGTTTCTGAAGCGACCCAGAGCTGTGCAGGGCCGTATCATTTCTCTCCAAGATTGAGTGTGTTTGTGTGACTGTTATGACCACAATACATCTCCCCAAGGTTACTCTGTGTTGACAGAAAACACACCAGACATTTAGGAGCACGAGGCCCCGACTGCAGACCCTTTCCTGATCCTCATGTGGGGAAAAAACACTTTAAGAACCTTGATGGCAATGTTTCTAGAAGGTATTGAGTTAGGGGTTGTCATTAGCTGATCTTGCTCTGCATGTTTTGTAATGTTCCACTTAATTAAGCACACAACACGAGAAAAAAGAATCAAGTCAGTAGTGTGCTTTCTGCAGTCAGGTTGACATGTTAGGCTAGCAAGGGCCTAAAGATGATGGATGTAGAGATGTCCTGTGTGTGTGTGTGTGTGTGTGTGTGTGTGTGTGTGTGTGTGTGTGTGTGTGTGTGTGTGTGTGTGTGTGTGAGTCATGTCACCACTGAGACAGGGATGGAGTCGACTGATCTTTGATTTCATAGCATTTTGTCCTGAGCAGCACGTGCTATTGTTGTGAAGTGATGGTGTTGGTGGGAGTGGTTGGAGGCAAGAAGATGTAGCTCATTTGACCCAATCTGTAGTCTGACACTGACACCCATCACAAATTGTCAGTAGTCTCTAAAAAATTACCTATGAATGCAGGATTTACTGGATGAATACATTGTTATTTTTCAGAGATTTTACAAAAAAAAAATCTAATTTGCTTCATGAACACAAGCTAAATATGCGTACTAATATCTCATTTCTGCTGCAGATATATTATTGTGTCTAAATAAATGCGGGAATTAATTTTCCCCAACTGCTATTTTAATCATTTGTGTTATAGGTCCCCCCTGATAGGATGCCCTAAAATTGGCACTCTTTTCTGCCAATAGGTGGCACTGTGGCCCAACAGGTGAATGCATCACCCCACAGTGAGAATCTGCTCATTTGCACAGCTCTGCTTTCTATTCTGGACTGTTTCTTCTCCCCATCTCCTTCCAGCCCTTATCCTGCCCATTGTGTCAGGGTCCCAGCGAGGACTTTTGCTCAGCTGTGAGAAATGAGTGTTTACACCTGTGTAGACAGCAGACGCATGGGATCCTCGGTGGGGAACTGCAGGAAACCAGACGCAGACACGGCACAGGAGATGAATGACCAGCGAAGCAGAGAAAGACTGATGGCAGCTACGCTTCTTTAGCGGCATGATACCTCGGAAATAATATTTATTTCTTAAGCAGATTTCTGATAAAAGGTGGCTGTTAAAGATAAATAACCATCTCCATCTCTGGCGGTAGCCATAATGGGCGTGATCTTCTCATGATCAAGAGTATGTAACATGCCCTCTTGTCTGTACACAGTGTTCCTTGTAGTGTATCTAAGTATGGCTCCGTTCTGAGACACTGTCTCTTTCAGCAGTTGTTTGGGATCCATCTGTGTTTGGGATCCGTCTGTGTTTGGGATCCGTCTGTGTTTGGGATCCGTCTCTCATTGGGATCCGTTTCTCTTGCTTTCTGTTTCATCTCATGAGTCAAATAGAAAGTTAGCAAGTTGCTTGTCCTACAAAAAAAAAAAGATATTTTGGCACAAAGACAAAAAGGCTGTCTATCAACCCACTCCCAACCCCCCTGTGAGAGCGTGCGAGAGGGAGAGTGTGTGTGTGTTTGTGTGTGTGGGAGAGAGCGAGAGAGAGAGAGAGAGAGATATGGAGCAGGGAGAGGGAGCTTTGGCTAGAAACAAAAGAATGAGGAAAAACAGGCGGTTCTGGGCTAGTGGAAAAAAACAGCTAAACCAAGAGAGAGGGGGGGGGGGAGGAAGAGAGCTGAGGAGCGGAGAGATGTTGGAGAGATGTTGGAGAGATGTTGGAGATGTTTGGGCTGCTTTTCCCTCTCCAGCGTGTGGTGCTGCTGACTCGACGGAGTGAAATCCACCTGAACATTTATGGCGTAGTTCAGATGACCTCTTGATGACCCCCTCTGAGGGGCACAGGACACACCCTTTCACACAGCGTGTTTGTGTTCATTTATATACCGGTTATTGTTGCAGTATTATGTTTCTTTCTTTAAAGTTAACTTCTTTGTCTACCTGAATATCTTTCATCATGTTTCTGTGTGTTTGTGTGTGTGTGTGTGTGTGTGTGTGTGTGTGTGTGTGTGTGTGTGTGTGTGTGTGTGTGACCTTGTTTTTTTCTGTATACATTTGCACATTTGTTTCTCTGATGGTTTGGATGACCCTCTTTTAAACTCTCTGTGTCTGTATCTGTCTGTCTGTCTGTCGAACTGAATGTCTGCTCCACCTCTCATGGATTAGGTGTAGGGCTGTCTGTCTCACCTGCTGTCTTTCTGCCCAGACAGCATCTGTTGCCTCTCATCTCGTCTCATTGATATTCTTTTATTCTCTATGACCTTCCAGTATGCAGGGGGGACTATTCACCAAACACTCCTCAACCACTAGCATGGAAGTCGGATTTAATCCACAGGAGTGGGCATGCATCTCTACTCTTTTTTTTTTTTTTAGCTAGTGTCTGACTTTACAAGTAGATTTTTATATTTTATTGACATTAATACATAATAAATGTTCTTCATAAATGACTGTCATGTTCAGTTGTTCAATTTTTTTTTTTCAAAACTGGCTTCTTCAGAGTCCCAACCCTGGATGGCTCACACAGCCCTGGGCTGGGTGCCAAACGAAAGCCCAGCTTAGACAGAGTTTGCTCTGACCTCTGTGTTTAGACAGAGCTAAATAACCCTGGGAAATCCTGACAGATGCTGAAAATGCTGCAGTTTTACTGGACAGGCAGTGATGATATTCAGGAAATCGAATGACTATGATTGAAATAATGTCCATTTGTGTGACGAGTGAAGTCGGACACCCTGCACATGAGAGATAATGCCAGGGTCTTTAGTGGCCAGCCTGACTAACAACTGAATACCCGATAAGCGCGTATCCAGACCTGCCGTTCCTGTCACGCAGCAGTAATTCTGCCTGCAGCCAGGACCGCACCGGGATCCTCTCGGGACAGTAAGCCACACTTGTTGGCCGGGTCTGTGTCCGTTGCGTTTGTTTGCTCAGTGAGACTGTCGGATCGGGGGAGGTGGGTGGAGAGGAGGTTGGGGACGGGATGCATGTCTCACAGGCCGCTCTGTAGTGTGGAGACAAAGAAGGAGAGAGGAAACACTGTGGAGACCTTCTCCTCCTCCTCATCATGACATCTTAAAGCGACCATTATGGGCATAAATCATTTGCTAATTAAGCGGTGTTATTTAATTAAGAACGCCCGGTGCGTGGAGATCTCATTAATCACGCCCGATTTAGAGCCCCAGAGTATCTGCGCCTGGTGGAGAGAAGGATCTGTAGGGACCCTGCCACACATGTGTAGAGATGGGGAGAGAACGGGGAAGACGGGAGAGCAGGGGAGGGGGAAAGGAGGAGGGAGAGAGGGAGGGAGAGAGGGAGAGAGGGAGGGAGAGAGGGAGGGAGAGAGGGAGGGAGAGACAAAGGTTGGTTAGGAGTGCTGTGAGTGATGGGCAGAAGGAGATGATAAGGAGGAGGGAGATTTTTAAAAAAGGCAAGAAAAGACCAGGTGAGGGGGAGAATGATAAAGGGAGGGAAAAATAAACCACCAGGTAACAAAAAGAGAGGAGGGGTAGAGAGATGGATAGAGGAGGGGTAGAGAGACAGAGATAGAGAGAAGTGAGATAGAGAGAGGAGGGGTAGAGGGCCATAGAGAGAGAGGAGGGGTAGAGGGGTAGAGAGAGGAGTGAGGTAGAGGGTCAGACAGACGAACAGAGAAAGTGAGTGAGTGAGGTAGGGCTCAGACAGAGGAGTGAGAGAGAGAGAGAGAGAGAGAGAGAGAGAGAGAGAGAAATGAGGGAAGAAAGGCAGAAGGGCAATGGCTTTTTTTGCCCCCACTCTTCAAAGAAAAGAGGGGAGGTAAGGTGATTAAAAAGCCACAGTTGCACTATCAGAGATCTCGGTGTGACTTTAGCCCTGTGGGTGTTTTATTAGGCAGGAGGTGCTTCTGTAGGTCTTGTTAACAGTGGAGGTTGCTGCACTGGGGGGGTGGGGCGGTTCTGATTCCTGTAAACCTGCTTAAAATAATACCGTCTTTCCATATTACAGGCAGAATGCATGAACAAATACATATACACACGTAGAATCTGGAGCTCTAAAAAAAAAAAGTCTAACTGATAGCAGCAAGGTCGTAGAAGGTGAGATCTCTAAGCTTCAGTGTCAAGACCTTATCTCGAGGATCAATACACGGGGAGAGAGAGGTGAATAAACCGGGTCTTGTCTGCGGTTTATCAGCACCCAAGCACGAGCGGGTGTGGCAGCCACACAGCGGTTCGGACACGGCAAGGTCAGCGGTGCCTTCAGGAGCTGAGCTAGAAGCATGTCGACCTTAACCTACAAAACCGAGAAGCCTTCTGATGATGGATGTGTAGCGCCTGTTACCTGTCCCAGCCGACAGAAGTTCATGTTTAAATTGGTTGTGTTCCAAAGCCAGTTGTGCCTAATGTACTTTCAAATGACCACTGTAATAAGCAAGACAAAATGAACATAATTTGTATACTGATGAGGAAATCAGTGGATTTATGGAAGCGATACTGCCCGTCCTGCCTTGGAGAAGAGCAACATCCTTCAGCTCCTCTGCGTTTTAACGGTTCTCTTGTGTTTTCAGAGTCTGATTGAACTGGGACCCAGATTTTTAAAAACATCACTACAGGGCTAACTAGGCCAGTGGGCGGGGCCTGTTCTAAGAGGTGTGGCTCCATCACGGGTCAACTCGGAGAGAGGAGTGCCTGTACCATTGTTACCGTGACAACTAGGGCAGTCCCCTGGGAGAGGCAGATGCACATATAGCTGGTGCTATACATCAGGAATGACATATTGTGTGTGTGTGTGTGTGTGTGTGTGTGGGAGAGAGAGAGAGTGTGTGTGTGAGAGAGTGAGAGAGAGAGAGAGAGAAATAGTGCTTACCTCAGGCCATGATTCTGAATTACAGCTCAATATTCCTATCATATTGAGTATGCTTTCACAAGCTGGAGATACCATAAATTAAACCTTTTTTTGCTTTGTTAACTGTCAGTTTTACATTCAGTATTTTCCATAAACCCAGTTTGACATTTCTAACTATTGCACTTTTTCCAAGTCCCCCTGTGGCACAGGGGAAAAAAACTCTCTACATTTACATGTGGCTAGAGTGTAATTATTTACTACCTAATTGCTCAGCATAAACAGTGTTAAACACATCTCAGTTTGTGCTGCAAATGATTGGACATGTAGATCTATGGGATGCCTGTAATAATGAGATATTGATATTCAAACAAGCATTTGGATTGGTGGAACTCAGAAACTTCTTTGTTTTTGCAGTATACAGTATTCGGTTAACACAGTTTATGACTCTGCTCCTCTAAAGACCATGGGAAAGGTCATGAATGAATGAATGGATGTTCAGTTTATATAGCGCCTTTCAAGATACCCAAGGTCGCTTTACAATTTTACCACAGACACAAGTCTTACACGACCGATCACACGCTGGCGAGATTCATCCGGCTTTGGAGACCAAGGTGGTGTCGGTGTGATTGAAGATGTAGCCGTCTGAGGGTGGTGCCGCTGCAGCAGTGGCCCTGGTCAAGCAAGGGAGGAGAACACACCGGCTGGTGGTGTATGGGTGTAGCAGCCCCGTGGTGGCCGACACCACCCACGGGACCGCTGCCGCTCCCCAGAGGTGGAGGGGAGGGCCGGGGCATGGTTGGAGAGGGGGGGGGGGGGATTCCTTTGGCCATCGTGACTGGGCAGGTGTCTGGGGTCAGGCTTTGAGCCTGGCGTGGAGGCTCATACGCTGGTGCTCCGTGCTCCCACACTCAGGGCATGCTGGGAAATGTTTGGCCACGCCTGGCTCGCACACCCTCACATTCATTAATAATCTTGTCAGTGGTGTGGTCGACCCCAGAGGGGAAGAGGGCTCCTCACAGCGCTCAGTCTCCTTCCCCTGAGAAGATTGCGCCGGTGGGAAAGACGGTGTCGTTCTTCTGTTTCTCACACTGTTGATTCGGAGCAACAAGCAGAATGACTGTGGCGTCTTTTCTGTGGGGCCCCGGTGTATGGAGCTGCTTCTCACCAGCCAGACCACTGGAGGTTAGAAGGAGCAGAAAGTCCAGTGCATCAGCTCTGGGGCAAAAGGGTCGTCTGTGCGGCCGGCTCTCGTACGGATGCTGTGTGGTCCTCCAGTAGATAATCCCCACACTGGTGGAGTCCCAGCCATCATGGAGGAGCCGTGCTGTAGGAGGAGAGACCTGCAGCTCCGCCCGACCTTCCAGTGCCCTGATGGCTTTGGGCTGAGGACGTGTTGGCCAATCGCCATTTGTCGCTTTGAGGTGATTTTTTTTTTTTAAGCTAAGACTGATGTGTGCTTGTGGGGGGGTGAACCCTGATGGAAACATTGATGTTTCAGCTCCTCCCCCCCCTCATTAGGTCACTCCCATTGTACAGCATTAAAATTTCAGCCATCATGAATAAGTCACAGGTCCAGACTTTAATCATGGATGGGAGTGAGGGGGTGGGGGTTGATTCAAAGTGGAGAGAGAGAGAGAGAGAGAGAGAGAGAGAGAGTGAGAGTGAGAGAGAGAGAGAGAGAGAGAGAGAGAGAGAGAGGGAGAGGGGGGGACCGTGAGGACAAAGGAAAGGTGAGGACAGTTCACGGTGAAGCCCAGCGTTCCAGATCCAGACTGTCCATTCTGGGTTTTATTTTCTTGTAGCAGGTGAGTGAAGAAATGACCCGCACAGCATAACAAGGCAGATCCTTGTCCTGTTGCCTGTCCTGCTGCCAGTCCTGATGCCTGTCTTGATGCAGGTCCTGACGCGGGTCCTGATGCCGGTCCTGTGTTGTTTAAGCATGAGGTGCAGGCCTGACAGCACCCCAGATTTATCGACCAGAATTGCGCCCTCGCTGAAGGACTCCCCGTGAGATCGTTATAGTGACTGGCAGCGCTCCAAACCAGAACGTGTTCAGGAGTGACATTAACATCGTGACGAATCTGCATTCTAATCTCCCAGGCCTTCCTCATGGGTGGGGGAGGGGCTGGGAATCACGGCCCCTCCTGCTCACACTAATAAGCGCTGAAGGAATGGAATCGAATGGAAACTAATGGAATCTAATGTAAATCCAGTTAGAACAATCACTTGAGCCAAATAGTTTGATGCATCACGATTTTGACACAGCTAGACACATGGACGAGTGAAGAGGAAGACAATCTGATGCATGGGTCGGTGCAGTTTTGTTTTCTGTTTTTTGGAATAATAATCCCAGCTCTGATAATAGCTCTGATTCCCCAGAGTGGTGTCTGAATGTCGTCTGTGTCAGCTAATTGTAAGGCATGAACTAGTTGCAGACACTTGTAGGTATGTAAAACAAGGTTTTATAGAGAAAAGGATAAATCCAGTTTCGTAGTTGTAGAACAGGCTGAGGTTATATCCAGTGAGAAACACTTCTAGGCAAAGGTACAATAGGATAATCTGAAAACACATATTCACTAGAGTATTGTAGTCAAAACCAGAAACAGCAGTGCACATATAAACAGGCTTGGTACACATAAGGATAAACCATGGCAGTATTTTGCAATATGGTAATGCATATTGTTAGAATATATAGAGCCTAATTAATCAGAGTCAGGTGTAAGTGATTAGAACTCCAGAGAGGCTGAGCTGTTCTTCCTTTGCTGAGGATGCTGGGAAGTGTAGTCTAGTGTGTGAGCATCAGAGGGTGTCCTGACACTAATGGCAGAAGGAATCGATGGATAAGTGGCATTCATTAAGATTAAGAGCTTGTTATACCTGGCTGTGCTCATTAATAGGATAATGAAATTACAATGGCAGTGCGGAGACAAGCAGGAAGGTGCGTGTAGGAGATTCCTGCCACCAGTCCTCCTCCACGTTAGACCACGCCCACCAATCCTCCTCCACGTTAGACCACGCCCACCAATCCTCCTCCACGTTACACCACGCCCACCAGTCCTCCTCCACGTTACGCCACATCCACCAGTCCTCCTCCACATCACGCCTCATGACACGCCACGCCCACCAGTCCTCCTCCACGTCACGCCTCATGACACGCCACGCCCACCAGTCCTCCTCCATGTTAAGCCACGCGCTCCAGTCCTCCTCCACGTCACGCCTCATGACACGTCACTCCCACCAGTCCTCCTCCACATCACGCCTCATGACACGCCACGCCCACCAGTCCTCCTCCACGTCACGCCTCATGACATGCCACGCCCACCAGTCCTCCTCCATGTTACGCCACGCCCACCAGTCCACCTCCACGTCACGCCTCATGACACGCCACACCCACCAGTCCTCCTCCACGTCACGCCTCATGACACGCCACACCCACCAGTCCTCCTCCACGTCACGCCTCATGACACGCCACGCCCACCAGTCCTCCTCCACATCACGCCTCATGTCACGCCACGCCCACCAGTCCTCCACGTCACGCCTCTCGTTTTACTTTAGCCTAATTGGCCCTTGATTTCCTGTAAACAAGATTAAGGTGTGGTCAGTGTGGCATGTTTTCAGATGAGGGTTGCTAAGTATTTGCTTCCACTTGGTCTAAAGTTTCCAAGAGCACGTGTACTTCCACTAACGCCGCATGACGAGCCTTCAGGAGCTCTTCTGGCTGTTAGCAGCGTGTTTCCTTGTGCGGTGCTCATCACAAAGAGTTGTGACACCTGCACTGTGCATTGGGTAGTGCCTTCCTGCTGAGGGACTGTGAAGGGGAGGCCAGGTTCTGTCTGCTTCTGCAGGTGAAGTGTTTGTGCCTCTGTGCTTGTAGAGGCAGATGGAGATTGATCAAGTGCAACATGACCGCTCTGTCCCTCCTCCTTTCTCGTGAAACCTTCATATCCTTCTCCCTCTTTGCTTCCTTCTCTCTCTCTCTCTCTTTGCTTTGTCTCTCTGCAGTCATTACATGGTCACAGAGTACATGGGAATAAGGAATGAAAGCTTCATGAAGATGGCCGCGGTCGGGACGTGGATGGGAGACTTCGTGACGGCGTGGATGGTAAGGTGGTGTTCAGCCAGCTCCTGCTTTTGGAGTCTTTGTTCCCTCTTCCCTTCACCCACCGCCCGATCAACAGCTCCTGCGTTGCGCAGTGTCGGGAGCACTGTCCTCGTTTGAGCATATGAAACACTGCAGTTCCTCTCTTAGAATGCACTCTTCCAAGCCAGCGCGAGCTTTAGTGAGAGTTCTAGCAGAGCAACACAGGGAATGGGAGATCATCGTGGCACACATCAACCTGTCATGTAACATCCGCCTTCTTCAGCTCAAATGATCCCCAACTCTGGCAGCTGAGCAGTTGGGAATGATCAGGAATATCCAGGAAAACAGGAGGCCACTTGCTGTCTGCACGCTAAGAAGAGTTGACTGGACCTTCCGGTGGGGTTCTGGGGGACACCGGTGGACTACTGATGCTTCTAACATGAACTCCAGTCTGTGTAGTTGATACAATAGTATAAAAAAGAATAAAATTAACTGAAAGCTTAACCTTCAGATAAATGTACTGTAATCGACTTTATGGACTTTAATTTTCAAAAAGCTTTAAGACATTTTGATTTAAAATATGCGTTTAGGGGTTATTAGTTAAGTAGGGATAGGGAGATGGACAGAATAATAAACATGCTAGTTCAACCTCCGTTAAAGTTCATATGTGATATCAAGGGGGGGTGATTTGGCCAGTGGGCCCAGGGCACTGTAAGCCATGATGCCCTCACGCCTCTGTTCCCAGCACAGCTGCAGGGTTCCCTGTTCTCAGCACAGCTGCAGGGTTCCCTGTTCTCAGAACAGCTGCAGGGTTCCCTGTTCTCAGCACAGCTGCAGGGTTCCCTGTTCTCAGAACAGCTGCAGGGTTCCCTGTTCTCAGCACAGCTGCAGGGTTCCCTGTTCTCAGCACAGCTGCAGGGTGTCTACCCACCTGCTGTACGCCCACAATCCTGGGGGAGGGAGCTTTGTGCAGAGCATGTGCAACCCTGCCACTTTGAACTGTGTGTGTGTGTGTGTGTGTGTGTGTGTGTGTGTGTGTGTGTGTGTGTGTGTGTGTGTGTGTGCAGGCACAGCTCTGACAACCCTCTGCTGCCTGCATTATATTAGTATGCCTCACAGGGAGAGAAAAGAGAGAGAAAGAATGAGAGATACAGAGAGGAGGATGTAAGGGGGGGGGGGGGGGGGGGGAGTGCAAACATGCTGAAAGCGCTGAATCCAGACATTACTTTAGGCTCTTTTTTTTACATTCCATTAATTCAACAAGGCTCTTTCCCAAAGACCTGCCCATCTGTTTTATGTGACTTTAGTCTTCCTACTGAAAGTCATATACTGGAACTCATTTCCAAATCAAATACATCGACATGTTGTCTGGACCCGATTCCCACATCATTACTAAAGGCTTGTTTGCCTTCAATCATCTCCATCATAATTAGAATTATTCACGCTTCCTTGATCACTGGTATAGTTCCGCCTTCACTGAAAGTTGCAGTAATCCGACCTACTCTCAAAAAACCTGGTTTAGACCCCTCGGACTTAAATAACTACCGACCAATCTCAAATCTGCCATTCATCTCCAAAATCATTGAAAAGGTAGTTGCAGCTCAACTCCAGTTTTACCTTCATAAAAATGATCTTTTTGAAAGGTTCCAATCTGGGTTCCGTTGTAAGCACAGTACAGAAACTGCATTAGTCAAGGTAACCAACGACCTCCTGAGAGCAGCTGATTCTGGCTTACTTTCTATGCTTATTCTCCTTGACCTCACTGCTGCCTTTGATACCATATCTCATCGGTTTCTCATGGATCGCCTGGCTAGCATTGGGGTCAGAGGTACAGTTTATAAATGGGTTGCTTCCTACCTTACCAACAGGACACAGTTTGTTCAGATCCAGAACCACAGGTCAGACTGCTCAACAGTCTGTAGTGGAGTCCCACAGGGTTCAGTATTGGGACCGCTCCTGTTTAACATATACCTTCTACCACTTGGCAATATTTTCCGTCATTATGGCATTCATTTTCATTGTTACGCTGATGATACACAGCTTTATGTATCCACTAATCCTAATTCCACTACTCTCCCAAATAATCTGCTTGCCTGTCTCCGTGATGTGCACACATGGATGACAAAAAATTACTTGAAACTTAATAGTAAGAAAACCGAGATACTTCTTATTGGATCCAAAGCTTCACTCGCAAAAAATACCATTAGTTCACTTTCCATTGCTGAGGATGTTGTACCTGTTTCCACTCATGTTACAAATCTTGGTGTGATTTTGGACAGCACGCTCTCTTTTTCCACTCACATAAACAATACCTCCCGGATTGCTTTTTTCCACTTGAGAAACATCTCCAGATTAAGGCCCATCCTATCACAACACTCTACAGAAATACTAGTCAATACATTAGTTACATCACGGATCGACTACTGCAATGCAATACTGCCAGGCCTTCCAAATAAACTCATCCAAAGACTTCAGCTTATACAGAATTCAGCAGCACGGATAATTACACGCACCAAGTCCACCGAGCACGTCACACCCCTGCTTATCCAGTTACACTGGCTCCCAGTATCACAACGGATCAGTTTTAAAATTGTGTTACTGACATTTAAGGCACTTCACAACCTGGCACCTGACTATTTTACAGATCTCCTTCAGTTTTACACTCCCTCCCGCACTCTGCGCTCCTCTTCTGCAGGATTCCTGGTAGAACCAACTGCTAATCTCCGCACAATGGGCGCAAGGGCTTTTTCCCATGTTGCTCCAAAGCTTTGGAACACACTCCCCACACACATACGAACATTGCACTCTATTTCAGAATTCAAAACTGCTCTTAAAACTCATCTGTTCAAACTGGCTTTTTCACTTTAACAAATGTAATTTTATCTCTGTTGTTGTGTTAGAATTTTATATTTATTGTATGTTTTAATTTTGTTTCAATTTTGTAAGGTGACCTTGAGTGCCATGAAAGGCGCCAAACAAATAAAATTTATTATTATTATTATTATTATCTCAACGAGGCTGTTTCTTCTTTCTCTTGGGAAGGGCGGGATTGTGTCACGGTCCAAGGTTGGGCCCCATAGCCGGGCCGGCGCTGCTGGCCAGAGCACACACCGTGGGCTGGTCGTGGCCCAGCGGAGGGGCTGAGCCGGCACCTCGGGCCGCTCGCATCTATCGCCACACTAACCTTGGACAAAACGTGTCATGGTGAAAAGGGCAGATTTGCATAGCGACAGAGCGAAGGGGACAGGAAGGGACGGGAAAGCGCCCGAGTTTAATTACTTTTACTGATCGCTCGAGGGTGATATTTTTCTCCTAAACAGCAGTAAACTTTGACGGCAGAAGCGTGCTCTGACTGTGAAATCTGCCTGCAGTTAACTTGATTGTCTGCGCGTCATTTTTATAGAAAAGGCAAGAGGAGTGAAAATGGATTTTAATGAATGCATATAATATATTACAAGCACTTCAGTGAAAGATACACCAATATGTCACTGTTTGACCTGATGTCAGTATTCCTGTCTGCTGATTTCAGTGCTTGAGGTTTGTTACATTTAAGGATACATATAAGTATAGAAAGTTAAACATCGATCAACAGCTTTTCTTATTTCTGACTTGTTTTCTTATTTCTGACTTTTCTTATTTCTTGACTCGCCCAATGGAGGATGGGTTCCCTTTTGAGTCTTGGTCCTCCCAAGGTTTCTTCCTATTCCCCACCATCTAGGGAGTTTTTCTTTGCCACTGTCGCCTTTGGCTTGCTCATTAGGGATTTGGACCCATAGTATTGTTAACCTTGTAAATCCTGTAAAGCGCTTTGTGACAACATGTGTTGTGAAAAGCGCTATACAAATATATTTGATTTGATTTGATTTGACTTGTATTTTGATTTTACAAAAATATGCAATACTATATTTTACTAATATGGGACTTTAATGCAGTTATCTGGTGTTGCCAGCATAGTAGTTATCATTCATCCTTCAGTTCAGTGAAGCAGGTAACATCCAGTATCTGCATCTCATCCTGTAATAACCGAGGCCAGTAAACTGCTGTTGGCTTCACTGGGAACAGTTGTACCGTTTTTCTGATGCGTACCCGTCTTCCCTGTCAGGTGACGGACATGATGCTCCAGGACTCTCTGTATCCTGACTGGGGACGCGCTGCGAGACACTTCTGGAAGAAGGGAAACAACAGGATCGTGCTGTTCTGGTGAGCTGCACACTGCCACGCTCCCTCACTGGGGGGTTTGGAGGGGCGGGGAGGAACGTGACAGCCATGTCGAATCACCAGGGAGGAGCGCCGGAGATACGGTGGGTGTTTCGGCATGTCAGCTGGGCTACATCCAACTGAAAAAATGGGGGAAACGTTTCTGTGCCCGTCCCCACCGGTCCTTGCCGGTCCACGAAGACGTTTAATTTATGAAGTAGATCAGCGATGCGGGTCATGGCACCAGACTTCAGCGGCGCAGGTTCAGGACTGTCCTGCTGGACCGCGGGACTGTCGTCCTGTTACACTGCAGTGTGGTGCAGTGCCTTCTGGTCCGGCTCTCGCCGCACTGCCGTCCTGCCGGTTTTCTCCGACTCAGCTCTCGGTAATTAGCTCATTAGTTAACATGTGTCTGAGCAGAGGAAGCAGTAAAAGGCTAGAAAGCGCCGGTCAAGTGGAACATTACAGCTACGATTGACAAGCAGGCAGAGCCTTCGCTAGGCTCCTCCCCCACAGAGATTTAGTGTGCGTGTCACTCATGGCCAGGTGTCTTCCTGGTCGGGTGGAAGTGCCTCGAGAGAGTGAGCGTGTGCGTGAAGCCTGCTGCGGTGGTCTCCACACCACTACGCCTGCAGGATTATAGAAAACAGTGTGAGAACAGGGGGGGGGTTACTAGTGCTGCCTTCATTGCTCTCAGCTGTATAGAGAGATGATGAATAAATGATCACACAATCATATTTTTATTGTTCAATTAGTATTTGCTTTGCACAGATGTGTTTACCTGGACTACCAGCACAGACTGCGCTCCTAACAGACTTTGTGATTTAATCATTACAATTGTATGCTAATGATTGTAAAAATCAGACAAATTGTGGGACAGAACACAAGCACAGAAGGATCATATATTTCATGTCAGATTGTACATAGTATGCTAGATTAAGTAGAACGGCATGATTATTCATTTTATTTTGAAATAAATTTCTGTTGTTAATCTTTTGTCTTCCACAGACTCCTGCGTACAAAGTTAACTCGAGTCTCTTATTGTTAATGAACAGCGTTCAGAAAGAGCACAGAACATATAAACACTTCTCTCACTCACCAGCTCCCTCGACTACTGCAATAAAAGACGAATTGAAACATAATTCCAAATGTTTATCACGTTACATTTTTTATGTGTCATCGATAAAAAACAAAAACGGTTAAATCCCTCTCTATCTTTCTGTCTTTCTCTGTCTCTCTGACTCTCTTTCTCTGTCTCTGTCTGTCTCTCTCTCTGTCTCTCCCTTTTTCTCTCTCAATCTGTCTCAGGACAGTGTTGATCTTCCTGACATCTGTAGTGGTATTGGTCATTAGTACGGATTGGATTAGCTGGGATAATCTTAACCGTGGTTTCCTACCTAGTGACGAAGTCTCTAGGGCCTTCCTCGCCTCCTTCATCCTCGTGTTTGACCTCCTCATCGTCATGCAGGTGCTGCATTGCCCTCCCAGATGACTTATTAAAAATATAACTCTTTTCTTTCTTTGTCTACTTGACCTCTCTCCTTTTTCTCTTCTGCTTACTGTCTCTTTCTCTCACAGACACACATACACATAGACCACACACACAGACCACATACTCACACACACCGTAGAATACTTGTAACGGAAACATGATTCTTGTTTACATGTATTACCACGGTATCACAAATGAACTATTTCTTTGTGTATCAGTTGTGTCCACATGTGTATCAGGTGTGTCCTGCATAAACTGTTACTCTTTACTGTTGTGAGCATATTAAAGATGGCAATGTCTGTAGTAACCTCATTTTAAAAACAGTAACTCGTGTAAAGTGTATAATGTCAGCTTTAATTTAAAGGAATTTGAATCTACGCCATGTGAGTAATATTTTATATGGAGTCTCCCGCAGGCCATTAATGTTCAGACCACACCAGCATTCGGTGAAATCGTCATGTTTAGTACTATGCTATAAATCCTTTGCAGTTAATGACTGTCTGAAGTCGTCCACGCACACGAGCACTCACTGAAGCTCTACCGCGTCTGCAAAGCCACCATTTTTGGCCTCTGGTTATTTCAGGGGATCTTTTCTTTCAGTGGTGTCTTCAGTGCAGTCCTGCACAGTAGAGGTCAGGTCAAGGACATATTCGCCTGCCAAAGACCAGCTCCTTTCTCCCTTTTCTCTACACTTTCCTTAATCTGTTGCTATGGTACCCATTAACCTTTGCCCCCATCCCTAGTCTCTTTGGTAATTTTTTTTTTTGACGCATCCTTCAGTGTTCTTGATCTGTTTAACGGGTTTTTTTTTTCCCATGACTGAAATAATCATTTGGTCTTTGACTCCTGTATCTACTGCTAAGCTCAGCAGTGCTAAGCTACATCCTTAACATGGTAACAAAGAATTTATTCTGACACATCAAGTGTTTTGCTTCAGGCTTTGATTGATTCCGATTCTCATCTTCATTCTGTCACAGTGCCATTACCCTCATGCAGCTAGATATTGGCCTTGACTACCTGTACTAACGCACCATGTCACTTTCTAACCTTCGCGTTAGAGTACACAGGTCCTTGAATTCTCTTCTGTATGCTGCCCTGGACAGGACCGACCAGGACTGCTGCCTTGTGTACCCACTAGCATGTTTATTAGCCTTATTTACGATTTCAATTAGGCTTTTACCACTGGAACGTAGGTCTCTCTGATCAGCTCATTCTCACACAAGCCCAGTCAATAAAACACAAGGCCTCAGAGACCAAGATGTCTCGCTTCACCGTTGTCTGTGATCGCTATGTGTGACACTTAATCTCCACGCCATGTGACGCCACTGATATTTTACTCAGAGATTAATTAACTTTGCCCACTGTTGACCCTGGTCATCACAGAACCTCTTCGGCCTTTGACTCCAGATGAATTTACAGGGCTTTTCGTTTGATTCTCTCCTATGGAGTTTATTTCTCAGATTTAGTTCTCTTTTTAAGTGTGATGGTTATCATTAACTTAAATGAGAAGAAGCAGATGGAGTGGGAATGGTAGAAGGAGAGAGTATGAGACAGAGAGAGTATGAGACTGAGAGAGAGAATGAGAGAGAGAATGAGACTGAGAGAGAGTATGAGACAGAGAGAATGAGAAAATACGAGAGAGTATGAGAAAGGGAGAATGAGAGAGAGAAAATAGAGATAGAGTATAAGATATGAAACATGAGTACAAGAGAGAGAGAGAGAGAGAGAATGAGAGAGACTGCCATTGAATCAATTTAGGAATCAAAACACAACTTTGAAAACACGTGGTATAATTAGTAAGATTTACAGTGATTTCAAGCGTGTTAAATTGGGTTTCTAATTATTCTATCCCAATGTTTCCAAGGTGTCTAGACTCAAGACATATACGTGTTTCATTATTCTTTCCCAAGCTTTAGTTTTCACATGTACTCTCTTATGTGCACACTATAAAACCCTCACCATGACGACCTCTGTTCATTTAAAAGCGCTGCCTCTTGTTTCAGGACTGGGAGTTTCCCCATTTCATGGGTGATTTGGACATGAACCTACCTGGCCTGTCCACTACCCAGCTGAAGATTAAACTGCCAGTCTGCAAACGGATCTTCAAGGAGGAGTATCATATTCACATCACAGGTGTGTCACTTACCCAGCAGTCTGCATATCTACATGCGATGAAGCCACTCAATTAGAGGACTAGTGGTATTATCAGTGAATAATTAAGAATATTAACAAACTTCCTAATGAACTGTACCACTACATGTTTGAATATGTCATTTGAAATGTGTGGTTTTTACTTGCACGTTAGTTTCACTTTATTAACTTCAGTCAAACTTTGCACTGGTTTTAAAGACTGTTACCCAAGAGCAAACTGACGTTGATCTGTCCTTCACAAATGCACTACATCTTGGTATTAGGCTTCCTCTGTTTTCTGCATGGCTAGCTGTTGTAGTAACACTCCTGCCTCCCCTCCAGGGTCGCTTGCTCAGCAATACACAGCTGACTGTTAATCCTAATGTGTTGCACTGCAATTTAGCTTTATGAGAATACGAGTCTCCTGTGACTCGTTTATGAGTCTTGTGTGACTAAATAAAAAAAAAAAGACTATTAAAATGGAGACTCCAGGAGTAGAATATGTTTATTTCAAATCCCACAGAAGCCATCTGTTTCATAATCAGAACCTTGGGGGTTATTTTTTTTATTTCAGACCACAAGAATATTTTAATAAAGATTATGTGAATTAAGTTCTTTCGATTAGTCCTATAATACAAAAAAATCTTACTGGTTTTCATTTATTTGGTGTGCCAAAACTGTTTTATTTCTCTTTTTAAATCTCAAAAGCTAAGCAATGATATTTAGATTTTGTATATATTTGCAACCTCATAAAACAGACACACCTGTTCAATACTTTCTATAGTTCATGCCCTCTCCCATAACCTCTGACCTGTTACTGCAGGCTTCAGAGTTGGACTGTCCAATGGAGCGTCACCATTGGGCCTGAGGCCATTAAACTAATTAATGACCATCTCGCTTGAATTATGGCATGGGCATGTAACATATTTGTTAGAATTGATCATTTATTTCTTTTTCATATTTTGTATGGATGTGTATGTATGTGTAGGTGTTGTCTTGTAACCACCAATTATCTGCCCCCCCAGGGGAAAATAAAAGCAATTAAATTCTGTAAATTATGATTCAGATCGGTAATAAGGGATGGATTTCCTTTCAGTGGTGTGCACATTTTCTTCATGACTACTCGTTTCATGTATATTGCAGGTAAATGGTTCAACTACGGCATCATCTTCCTGGTGCTCATTCTTGACCTCAACATGTGGAAAAATCAGATCTTCTATAAGCCCTACGAGTACGGTCAGTATGTTGGACCAGGAGAGAAGATTTATACGGTAGAGGAGCCCGACACTCTGGGGCAGTTTAACCGTACCACACTGACCTGGGACTGGCGCTCTGGAAACATAGACCCCCGCACGAACCGTTCTTACGTCCAGAGAGACATGTTCCTCCACAGCCGCTATATCGGTGCTAGCCTGGACGTGAAATGCTTGGCCTTTGTTCCAAGCCTGGCTGCCTTCATTCTCTTTGGCTTCTTTGTCTGGCTTTTTGGACGGTTCCAGGATAGCGAGACATTCCCCGAGAGCCAGGACAAGACATATGAGCGCATCAAACGCAAGTCGCCATCAGATCTGGGCCTCACACCAGACGAGGTGCACGTCTCCATCAGCGAGAGTCTGAAAAGGAGCGGTACTCCCATGATGCTGCTGGTGGAAAGACACCAGATTGGGTCTCCCACTAACTCGATATCACCGTGTTCTGAGACCCAAGAGACTCAACCGAGTGTTTCTGTGGATACCGCAGAGTGTGCACAAGCCGTAGATGTCGACAAATTGACACCGTAACTGTGTAACTTTAAGCCAATCTAATATGAACCCTAGAAAGCAGACGGATATTTTTGCTGAGCTTCAGCTCTGCCTTTACCTTGATGGGTTCGTTGGACCAAAACAATAAAACACATGTCAGCAACTGTGGGCCTCAGGAGAGGCCTGGTAAGCTGACTCTTGGGTTCGTAGAGCTTTCTTTAAAACTCTAATAGTGGAGATCATAAGAAGTTGCATAACACAATGTGGTGATCTTTTCTACATTTTAATAATACATTTTCAAATATATACACTATATGTGGCATCGAAATTTGTTCAAACAGTTCCATATTCATTTTAACAGAGATGAGAATTCTGTATGAGCCAATGATGCTTAACATTTTATTTTTCTCTACAATTTTTTATTGAGGTATTTTGATGCTCAGATCTAAAGACTATTTATATACTAAATGTATATTAATGTGGTTATGATTATTCTCCCAAGAAAGCTGTGCCTTCGATTCAGAGGTCTTATGATGTCATACGTTGTTGTTGCTCTTGTTGTTTTGTTTTAATTTTATTTTATTGTGTTTTGAAATCTGAAATCTCATAGTCCATGCATACATAACCTTCAGTTGGATACAATTTGCTACAGCTATTATTATTGTTATTATAACAATAACTATTGTTATTAATGGTCTGGTTGAATGTTTATGCAATTGTTCCGTCATATTTATAAAGGTCAACATTACGATTTTATATTTAGTTGCATCACACAACTGTGTCTGAGTCTGAGTCCGTAACAATGGTGACTTAATTTTGGAGTTTACTGCAAAGTGCTTGCAGAAAGCCATTGTTCTAAGTCACTCAATGAATAAAGTTATTCATATGTATTTTGCAGTCTTTAAAATTAGTTTTTTCTTTCTTTAGAAATGAACATTGTCATTTTACCATGAATCATTTTGATTCTATAAAAACACACATTTGTTACATTTTTAATACTTACATTTGCACTGATATCAATAAATGACATTTCGTAACAAAGATCATTGACGCTCAGCTGATGGAGTTTGTGTTTCTGCATGTGTCGGGGGAGACGATGTTGCTCATCTCAGAATGCATTCAGTACAGAAACGGCTGGTTTCCATTTCAAACAGGCCTGGTCCACAGTGACCCTGTTGCCAAGCAACTCTTCAGGGCCAGCCTCTTCCAGCTGCTGACCCAATTAGTTCATTAGGACGGGAAAATAACTTTGTGCAGTCAAGGCAATCCGACTCGTTTAGATGAACATTTGGTAAATGACTATCAGGTCCGATTACAGCTAGCAAATAAGGCTTACAAACCCATTTGTCACAGGACTTCTTGTACTGGAAGAACCTTCAAAGATGTGAGCGTTAGTTACTTATTGGCCAGCACGGCCTATACAATAATTGTGTGTGTGTAGGAATTATGTGTATAAGGAACTGTGTGTCTTTGCATTGCTTTTAAGTTTATTTGGACTTGTGTTTATGGCTAGAATTGGATCTTGGCATCCACATATATGCTGTTGGACTGTGGTTGGGTTTTCATATAACTACTGCTGAACGTCTTGGCATAAGATTCTTAGTGTTACCTGAGGCTTAAAAATGAGGTATTGATTTCTTCTGCGAATGTAGTTGGTGAAGGAAAACTATCAAAGCAAAAGTCTGGATGAAGTAGTGTTTGAGGCAAAGAAAAAAAACAGGAGCTCATTTTAACTTCGTAATGACCAATGTATGAACCACAAAAGCCAAAGAGGATCAGAAGATGGCTTGAGTGAATAGTACGACGTATAAGATCAAAGCCTGAGCAGCACCTACGGCCTGGTCTTAGATTCCTCATATTTAGCATTTACCATACTATGTTAACTGCAGCTGTGTTCCAACCGAGTACATCTGGACAAAAACCTCAAAATTTCAGATCAGTTGTCACGTCACCTCTTTCTCCCCCATCTCATAGATCACGTTATCAGATGACATTTCAGCCGTTGCCCCACTCACACAGCGCGAGCTGTGAGGGACCTTTGACGTCGCCGGGCTCCGATTGCGATTGTTCCTGAGAGACAGTACTGCGGATGTTTTTTGTCAGCGGCTGGTGTGCCTGTACCCTTGGGAGCTCTAGATTGCCCTCAACACAGTAGAGGGGCAGGATGGACCAGGTCCCAGTGCACAGCAGTCACTTGGTCTGAAAAGCAAGTCTAACAACACAGAAGCTCGCTTTTTTTCCTTTCTCTCTCACTCTTTCTCTTTCTCTGCTTCTCCCTCTGTCACTCTCTTTCTTTTTCTCTTTCCTTTCAATTGCTTTTTGCACAGATATGAAGCTGCATTTTTTTATCAACTCTGCAGCAGGGAATGGCATGACGAGATCATCGTCTTGACACAAAAAGTGAAAATGAGAAATTACATATTTAGGGCCTGATACAGTCTAATAGCCACACATCCAGACAATCACACGTTCACACATTCAGACAATAAAGAAACGTATTGTGATTGCATTGAATGTTCTAATTGCTTGTAATTATGTCCGCAACAAAAAAATCACTTACTGTGATGACAGATAATTCTGGTAATTAAAGTCGTATTTAAAATAGAAACAACTATTCTACAATTTGTCACTGTTAATTCAGAATCCAGTTGTAAATGAAAGTTCAGTCTGCAAACAGTCATGAATAAAACATCTTCACAACAGGCAGTATAAATATAGTCCCATTCCTGCATATTCTGAAATGATTTCCAAAATGTGACCGGTTTGATCTATTCTAATTGTTTTGACTAAATTATAATCTCCATGCAACTTGGTACTGTATCTACTAATACAACTTGTAATAGTTACTGTGCATCTATAAAAACGAGATTATGAGTGACCGTGATCAAGGTTCTGAACTTACTGTACATTGAAGTATGTAATGGCTTTTGCACAACACATCTGTTATGTTGTAAAAAGCACACCATATCCACCTCTTTACTGACCAATCGCAAAACGTCCCGAAAGCTAATCGCTGGCTGATCACTGAGGCACAGACAGTAGTATTAGCTCCCTGTGGGCTGAGGCATCTGTTGCAGTGGTCTGATCTTTCCAACAGAAGATTGGACATTTAGAAGCCAGTTGGACAAGCCCCATGCCTGCTGTGACTCCACTTCCTGCCTCTGGCAGAGGGCCACCAATCACCAAGAACTACTGAACCAGGGTGTGCCAAGAGACAGTGTTGCCGAATCTGTCCCAGACACCATAGCTTGGTGTTCTCCCAGTGGTATTTCACTTTCCTTATAGTTGCAGTGATTAAGTGTATTCATGTGAGCTTAGTTCATGATCTTCTAAGGCCATGTTTTAGGCTAACATTACTCTTGTATTCAGTGGTATTTCTCCTTTCAGACATGCTTTTCACAGATGACTACATTTCACAGAGCTTATTTAATCAACTAGACCTATTATTTTTTTTAAAAAAGGAAAGAAAAGCAAAGAGAAAAGGCATTGGACAAATTAGCCACACTGGTGAGTCATGTGGCGAGCCAGTTCTTGGGTCTCCAGAACACTTCCTCAGCAAAAAAGTGTTTGTGATCATCCCAAAGGGTTCGTCCTTTCCGGTTAAGGTGAATCACTGCACCATTTTTAGCAAACATCATCAAAAATGTAAAAAAAAGAAAAAGATTATTGACCACTCCAGAAGTATTTTTACCTTTGCAGGAACGGGGTTTTGGTGAACAGATTGGGGGTGTTTAGTTTTTTCCTAGTCTAGATTTAAATTTTAATCAAATTATAAAACCTAAACCAAAAATGTTTGTTACAATATATTTTCATCACACTTCACAAACCCTTAATTCAGTGGTAAAAAGAAAAGCTACAATACAGAGAGAAGCCTGAGATATTATAACCTGTAGTTCCTCTCTGATGTGTTTTTGATTAAAGCACTTGAACATGGTTGAAGGTCACAGAAGTGGAAGAATGTGCCACTGTGCTACTCCCAGAGACCCCACCACTGCCTCAGGAAGCTGAAAGGCTTCCATCTAAAACAGTCGTATCCACCAAGAACCTTCGTTTTATAATTGCTGTAACCCAACTTTACCTCTCTAACTGCAGTGACTGAATATTATGCAGTGTAAGTGCGTTTAGATTCAGCACTGGAATGTGTCCAGAGCGGCTGGATCTGCAAGTTGAGATGTCCATAAATGAATTCTTGATCAAAAGCAGGTGCAGAGAGGATGGTGTGTTCTTTTTCTGTGGACTGTATGGACTGTATCCTGGATGCTGAGAGCTAAGTGTGCAAGCGTAGCTTGATCAGCAGATTTCCCTGGAAATGCTGCCAAAGTGTGTAGGATTCTTACAGGGGAAAATTAAGAACAAAACCAAGGATCTAGTTTTAGGACTGATTTAATCATTTGGATGGCTAATATTGTTTTTTTTTTTTAAAGGTGCAATATTTCTGTTGCCTCTGTGGCTTAAAAGCTGCACGCTGACCCTGGTACTGTAATATTGACCAGGTGGATCACCATTTTGGATTCCTGGAGGTCAGAATACACTCTGGCAATGTTACAAAGAGGAGAGCAAGACTGAGCCAAGCCACCTGATGCCTCCTGCGTGACCTCAGACAGTGTGTGCTGTGTAAAGTGTACTTAGAATATGCATGAGGCCATGCGGCTGCATTTACTGGAAATGCTAATACCCTTCCTGTCTTTGATCATAAAGAAACACGAGGGGAAAGGGTGTATGTACTATTCATCACAGCCACAAACACTGATGCTTAGTGCCTAGATGCTTTATAAAGCTGCACGATCTGACCTATGACCTAGGCTGGAATTTAGGAATGTTATTCATGACAGTGACCAATCCTGTGTTTCCCAATGCTGTCCGTTATTAATTGTGAAGATAGCAAACCAACGAGGGCAACACATTTGTACATGGAAATGGAAATACTTTATTTCACCATTAGACAAGAGCAAGCGGAAGAATCATTGTAAACTGTGAAATAAATCAAACCAAAAAAAGACAGTAAAGTGTAAAAAAAAGTGTCATGGAATCACAAAATATAGACAACAGAAGTGAAACAGAAGTGCACTAACGTTTACTTACTATCTAGGGTCCCTACTTCTGGTTTGATAAAGTGTTAGAAATTAAAGAATATGCTTTTTAACATCCAGTGTGGTCATGCCAGTGTATAGAGCATTTTGTACAGAGCAGTACTTCAGATGAGCTTTTTCACATTGACGTGAAGAAATGAATGCCTCCTGCAGCAGTGAGGTTCTCTGTCATCAGTTTGGTATAATACACATTTTGCATTTGGTATAAAGTAGATTCAGGGCGAGGTGGAAAGGGTGAGAAACACTGTACACGTGCCTTTAGCCTTCCGTTGAGTAGCTAGAGGCACTTGGGGTCCACTGAGCAACAAATATGTCCGTTCTGGAGAAGAAAGAGAGAGAGAGAGAGAGAGAGAGAGAGAGAGAGAGAGAGAGAGAGAGAGAGAGAGAGAGAGGAGAATATTAGTGAAGCAGTTACAGATATGGTGTTGATAGAACCGATATGACCTTGATAGATTGAGTTTGCTAGAACAGGTATGATCTTGGTAGAAAGAATATGGCCTCGCTAGAATGAATATGACCTCAGTAGAACAGATATGACCTTGGTACAACACACATGACCTCGGGGGAACAGATATGACCTCAGTAGAACGGATGTGATCTTGGCAGAACTGAAGGAACAAACACCCTCAACTGCAGCTGACCTTTCTCTTTGCTTACTGACATTTACTCAGAAAACGGTGACGACCGGCTACCAAGGAAGCCCGGCTGAGTGTGGTTTGGCAGGTGCTGTGGCTACACCTTGCACTGGCAGAGGGTGCAGTCGGTGCCGCGTTTGGTCCAGAAGGCCCCGCTGAGGCGTGGCAGGCCGTGCTCGTCCTCGCAGGTCTTGGTGATGTCGTGGCGGACCCTCTGTGCCTGGCACGGGTCCGAGACGCAGCGGGAACAGCACTCGCCCTCGGGCACCAGCGTGAAGTCGCAGTCCGCCGGCGGGCAGGACACGGGCCAGCAGTCCACTTCCCCCTGCTGGAGAGCACACACACACACACACACACACACACACACACACACACACACACACGTCAGTGGGAGCCCATCACCGCATCTCTTCACCACCGTCCACTTGCCCTTCCCATGTGGCGCTCCTACTTACCCTCTCTGCAGGGCTACGCTACAGTGGCTAATCCTCCACAGCAGCCACAATGACTTGTGCTATAACCTCATCTACTTGTGCTTTGTTTACTCTTTCAGCAGAGGAGAGGAGGGAAGAGAATTGTACACCAACGCTTGTCAAGAGGGAGGGGGATCAGGTTTCTGAAGCCCCAAACTACACTGCAGCAATAACCTCAGTGTAATAGTCTCTGCCTCTGTAATGAAGATGACCCTAGCCTGCCCCGGGCAACTCGGACTCTCCTCCACAAACAACAGCCGTGCTACGTCCCTTGTAGCATTGCAGATTAGCTCGCTCTCTGTCTGTTAATTGAGGTCATATTTCACACAACCAGTCCCAAGCATCAAAACTAAGAATATATTTACAGTGTGGCGTTTATGAATAACCTCTGACTCTCTGGAGCAAATACCCCAATCTAATTCCTCATATGAACCAAGTATGGGAGGAAGCCCTTACTGCTAGCCTCGTGCTAGTCTCAGTAAGCCCTTACTGCTAGCCTCGTGCTAGTCAGTAAGTCCTTCCAATACAGGGTTTTCGTTTCAGCCAGCGTTATATATCAGGATGCGCAGCGATTTAACTCTGCCTGACTTTCATTTTAGCAGGTTTAACACTAACTCCGCTGCAGCACAAAGGAAGAGAAAGCAAGAGGAAGGGAGAGAGAGGAATTATGTATGTCTGTTAGTATGTAGTATGTATGTTAGCCTGTGGAGGTGCTGGACGTTTGTGTGTGATTACGTTTACGTATATAAGGAGTCAGATATCATGTTATGCGCTAATGCTCAGGTTATTAGGTACACCACCTACTCCAGACCCTCCACCCTAAGGGAGGCCACACATTCAGCTGTAGGTGCTACCGGCTCCATACTGGAACTTACTGCGTCAGCCTTATTGACCTTTATCTTGAGTGACCTGGTTTTGGTTTGGAGCAGGCCAAGTGTGTGTGTGTGTGTGTGTGTGTGTGTGTGTGTGTGGAACCTCAACCTTACAGATCCATTTAAAATCTCTTCATTGGAAAATCAATCTAGATTTCTGTCCTTAGAGCTGACTAAGACTAATTTCAGCCTGCTCATACTGAGATTTCTCTAATTAAAGTAAAAATGATGTTTAAATACACACTGGAAAAATAGCAGTAGTGCTACTCAGTGCTGCCTTTAGTACCATTGAGCATAAAATTCACATATATAGTGATTTCTAGATTTTTTGTCTCTCATAATGGACCTAACCTAATGTACCTAAGATGAAAATATCAGACCCCTCCAAGTAGGAGAACTTGCAAAGTGGCAGGGTGTTCAAATATATATAATGATATCAATATATGAGTTGCTCTTTTAAAAACAGGTCATTCATGAAAGAGGACAACAGAAACATGGCACAACTGTGCTGCGAACAAGTTTCTGTCACTCAACTCACTCCTGCGTGCACAGACCTGTCTGAAGGAACAACTGCACGGTGTCCTCACGAAAGTGCCGGCTCAGTGGACACCGTACACCAATACAGCGGAGGATTCTCTGCACCGTGCTAACTCATCTCCGTCCCATATGGTTACCACCATTCGCCCATATGTTCTCAGTCATTTCCATCGGGACGATTTCTCTCCAGAACGCAACCTGGAGAGTCTCCTTCCCAGGAGAAAATCAGGAGGAGGGGTGTGTGCGGGGCGAGGGTGACAGGGCGACAGCTGGAAGGCTCCGGGGGAGGGCGAGCACCCCCCCACACCCCCCCTCCGCACGGCCTGGGTGAGGCGCATCATCCCGAGAAGCTGTGGGCTGCTCTCCTGTTCTATATTTTATTCCCTTTTCATTCTCACCTGCGTGCCCCTGCTTTCTGATTCATTCCCTCCCTTCTTTCTGCTCTCCTGTCTCGGGCACCTGTCTCACTCTCTCTCCCTCATCTGCGTCTTGCTCTCTCATCCACCCTCATCCTCCTGCCTCCTTTCTCTTCTCCACCCTGTTGTCTTCCTCCGCCTTTCATCCCGCAGTTCGTTTCATCCTGTTCGTTGTTCTCTCCTGTCCTGCCGCTGAGATGACAATTAAAATCTCTCTCTCGCTCTCTCCGTCTGCCTTTACTGCCTGTGAGAACCCATGCAGGAACATCTCTAGATGAACAAAAGCTTCCTGTGTATGAAACACCCCTCCTGCTGCACTTCTGTGTGTTCATATCCTAATGTTTAAGACACAGAGGGCTGTGACATACCATGGTAAGAATTAACTTGAAAAGGTGCTCAAGTGTGTGTGTGTGTGTGTGTGTGTGTGTGTGTGTGTGTGTGTGTGTGTGTGTGTGTGTGTGTGTGTGTGTGTGTGTGTGTGTGTGTGTGTGTGTGTGTGTGTGTGTGTGTGTGTGATTGGGGGAGGAGGTGAGGGTTGCAGAGGGGTCTGAGGGTTTTCCGCTGTGTTTGATCTGCTCGCAAGCACAAAACATCAGACACACCTCCACCCGGCGGCTCCTGGCAGCCTAGAGCACAGGTGATGTGTGGGAACTGCACCCACCCTCCAGGGAGCCACGCCACAAGCACACTGCATCCCCTCGTTTTCCTGAAGAGCAGAAGCTCTCTCCCTCATGAATGACAAGTAAGGCATTTGCATCTGATGAACATATGGACGGGCTGGGGGAAACAGCTGTGATGAGAGGGGGGCGGGAGTGAGGTGTCTCATCACAAAAAGAGGAGTGCAGAAGTGTCTTCCTGTTTTCTGACTCCGCAGGAGGGCGTGGAGGCAGCGGAGGGGAGGAAAGCAGGAGAGTGATGCAATGAGGAATGAATGAAGGCAACGCTGACGATCGCTTTGCTTGCTCTGCAGAGATTACCATCACACGCCCACTAATGGCAAGAAAGTGTTTGATTACTTAACGGAAGTGTCATATTATGTTCTTCAGCTGGATAGTGGCCAAAATGATAACTACTGGCTTTAAGCAAAATTATGGCTAGCTGTATCAAAGCTGTTAAATAAAGCTGTCTACAAATGGTGTAAAGAATCATTATAGTCACATGAGTTTGAGCTGTGTCCTATGTAACCGATCGACATGGTGGTTATCAGTGTGTTAATGCAGCTCTGGTCTGTGTCAGCAGGTTGAAGAGGAGACAAGACTTCATGGCACAGATTCATCGTGGTCCTGATTATGACACTATATGAATTGTAAGAAAGAGTCTCCACTACTGTGAAAGTAGTCTAGCACAAAACTAAAACCCGTGTTCAGATAATGAACCTTCAGACCTGTATGTGTTACTATATGTGTGCGTGTCTCTCCTCAGATACTGTCACAACTGGCTGCTTTATGCTTTTATGCATTTTTTATCACAGTTCTGACTTTGTCTCATTTAATAAGGTAACACCATGAAGCAGTCGGTGTGTGTGTGTGTGTGTGTATGAACGCATGCTTGCTTTTCTCACCAGACACTGGCACTGTTGGCAGTTCTCGGTCCAGGTGTCTCCACTGGCGTAGGTGAGCAGGCCGTTTTGGTGCAGGCACTGTGAGCTGAGGCGTGGATCACACTCTGGGCAGCAGAACAGGTCCACAGTGGGGTTCCCACAGTCACACACCATACGCCTGCACATCACCTGTCCCACCTGAAGACCAACACACACAACATAACCTCAGTAAACATGTGTGTGCTAATGTTTTTGTGTGGGTGTGTGTCTAGTATATGCTGAGCCGTCAAGGTCAAAGGGACACATCTGAAATATGCAGAGCATACAGGCAACAAGCACTTTTTTGAAGCACTGACTTTATACTGATCATTTTATTAGGTGCACAGATCTCACGGGTGCATTTTATAGATGTACCATTACATGCATAGACATACTCCATAAATCACTGGGCAGGACCGCTGGACATCATCTAGGACCATCCTTAATACAGCACGGACACTGACACTGCTGTGGGTTTGCTGCTGGCATTTCCACATGGCCCGAGAACCGTCTGACGCCTACAGATATCCAGCCAATAGGAGTGCTGTTGTTGAGACTGACCTCTGAGTAAGAGGCTGTGTGTGTGGCTAACACGTGCATAGGAGTGGACGGGCTGCAGGGAGTTTCTAATCTCTATGTGTCTCATGAAGTGGGCGGTCATTGTATCAGGGATTTGCTTTGGTCCTGAAAGAATAAATTCATCTGTTACCGCAAGCAGATATAACCTTGATCACTCAGTGACCGGTAGATCTTGAAGAAAAAAAAAAAAAACCTTTCCACTTCACAAATACAATTACATGTTTGTGCTTCTGTTCATTCATCCACAGAGAAGCTAATATTGACTGACAGTTTCCCCATTTTCAAATCAATTAAAATGAGTCACCTAATTAGAGATTATTTTCTCACTCTGTCCTTCACCATGAAGTGACTAATTGGTAGGCTGATTATTTCATATCTAAAAGCCCGTCTTCTTCCATGACACCTTCCAACACAAGAAAACATTTCAATTAAAGACTTAATTATTGAACGTGACCAGGGGAACTTATGGAGGTCAGCAAGTTAATGGAAATACTATTCTTAAAACACTTCAAAGCATACGTCAAATTAGGAGCAATTAACTTCCCTCGTTACCCAGCACTTAAGGGAGTGCTGTCATTTCCACCCACAGATACAAAATTGTTAAAATATTAAAAAACTCTTTTTACATATGAATTATTAAGTATTCCCTTTCCCTACCATTACAGTATGTATGGATGGGCAGAAACGATTGGTCTACTGCTGCTTCCACTTATAAATCTAAAGCTAATTATTTCAAAATGACAATTGATTATTGCAAACGAGAGAGCAGCTCCACCACAGGGGTTAGACTACAGCTAGACCACAACAACCATCTGAGTTCATTACACACCACGCTTTGGCTGTGCATGGCTGCAAGTGTTTGATCAAAGCCAACCCTCCATCCTACCCACAATTCCTCACTCACTTGGCACGAGCAGACGGAGCAGCGGTCGTTGTCCAAGACCCAGATCTGACCATTGTGTTTCACCTTGTTGTCGTGGATACAGTCGCCAGTGCAGTTGTGTCCATGGGGACACCTGCAATCGTACCCGCCGTCCAGGTTGAAACAGATGGTGTCATTGGCACAGGTACTTCTGCCCAGTTTACACTCATCTATATCTAGATCAAGGATGAGAGGGAGGATTAGTTCATCATGAAAAACTTCCCTGAATCTGTTTTTTAATCTTGGTAAATAGGACAGTAGATTATGCAGCTTGGATTACCTTCACAAGACTCTCCATTGGCTGTGAACATGCCGTTGTCGTGGTATCCATCACGGCACTCACAGTGGTACCAGCCAGGTAAGTTTACACAGATAGCATGAGTGTCACACTCCACAAAGCCCTCGGAGCATTCATCTATATCTATGGGGGGCGAAGAGAGGTGTCTTTACAGTGTGAGCAACCAATAACCACTCAGCAACTTGGGTGATGATTCCAACTGAACAGGCGTTTGTCCAAGTGGCTGCCTTACAGGGCCCTGTATGTCTCACTGAGTGCTCTCCACACCACTCTCCCTGTCTGCAGGAGTATGAGACGTGGGCTGCTCTGTCTACAGGAGTATGAGACGTGGGCTGCTCTGTCTGCAGGAGTATGAGACGTGGGCTGCTCTGTCTACAGGAGTATGAGACGTGGGCTGCTCTGTCTGTATGAGCATGTCACTGGGGCTGCTCTGTCTACAAGAGTATGAGATGTGGGCTGCTCTATCTACAGGAGTATGATACGTGTGCTGCTCTGTCTACAGGAGTATGAGACGTGAGATGCTCTGTCTACAGGAGTAAGATACGTGGGTTGCTCTGTCTACAGGAGTACGAGATGTGTGCTGCTCTGTCTACAGGAATATGAGATGTGGGCTGCTCTGTCTACAGGAGTGTGTCACTGGGGCTGCTCTGTCTGCTGTGATGACTGTATGTAGGAAAACTGCTCCTTCTAAATACTGCAGTACAACAAATGTAAAACATACTATAATCATAATTCACTAGATACTTAACAAGGTTAATTAATTCAAATGCTTAAGCAGAAAGACATGTACACAACATGAGTAAAGGAAGGAATTATGTTGGTTGTATATCAATATATCAATTAAAGTGGACCTTCATTAAAACAAACTGACACAACACATACTTGTTGATTTGAATTATAATATGAGTTATGTATCAGACGTACAGTGTTTATGGTTCTGATGTGGTGTTTTCTTCCTGCTCAGTTTCAGTCAAGATTCTAATGTTACTCACTGAGTACACAGATCTGTTAAAGCAGCCCGATAAATTACTTTGATATTATAATCATGTATATTATGATCAGTAGTAAACAGACCATGACGAACATCCAAGACTGTCAGTGTTTTCAGTTTTCACTGTTGCTGTTGTATCTAAGAGCCACAAAGATTAAAGTACATCAGCTAATTAACACGTGCACTGTGCTGTTTGGGGAGCTTTAAAGTGGAGACAGTGGCAGCACATTGTGTTCTCTTCAGTCTAGCCTGTGTGTCTACCCCCCCCCCCCCCCACACACACACACACACACGTCCCACACACACACGCCCCACAAACATGGCCCACACACATGCTCCACACACGCCCCACACACACACCCCAGGACACAGACACGCCCCCCCCCCCCCCCCCACACACACACACACACGCCCCACACACACACCCCAGGACACACACACGCCCCACACACACACACACACACACACACACACACACACACACACACACACACACACACACACGCCACACACACGCCCCACACACACACCCCAGGACACACACGCCCCACACGCACGCCCTAGCACACACACGTCACACACACGCCCCACACACATGCCCCACACACACGCCCCAGCACACACACACACACACACACATGCTCCAGCACACACGCCCCACAAACATGGCCCACACACATGCTCCACACGCCCCATCACACACGCCCCAGCACACACGCCACACACACGCCCACACACACACCCCAGCACACACACACGCCCCACACGCACGCCCTAGCACACACACGTCACACACACGCCCCACACACATGTCCCACACACACGCCCCACACACACGCTCCAGCACACACGCTCCAGCACACACACACACACCAGCACACATGCCCCACACACACGACCCACACACACCACAGCACACACACCCCAAACACACACACACATCCCACACACACCCCAGCACACACACCCCAGCACACACATACTGGAATGCAGAGTCCAGAAATGGAAAAGCAACAATAGAAGAAAAAGGAGCAGGATCTTGGCCACAGTAACAGACTGCACACACTTAATTACAGTCCACCGCTGCAGTCGATGACATAAGATAAACTTCCTACTTTCCACATTAACGTTGCGTTTTTTGAAGATCACCCATAAATCCCAAAGCTAATTCCATTAGAAATCAGAACAGATGTGATCACTTGACCAGTTCACCACGTCTACAACAATGCACAACCACAGTGCACTTCTTATAATGGACTGCACCTGAATTCAATACTGACCCACACAAACAAGCTTTAATATTTACAGGACATCATATTTCAAATAATGTGTCATTTGGTATTAGTGGGCAGAGGGCCAAGCTGCTTATTAAGAGAGCAGTCACAGAGAGGTCTTAGGATGATGAAGCACTCTCACTAGCTCTGGGATGGGTTCATTATGGCTGCCACACATGAGCTTGCCCTCATCATCCAGAAAATGACTTTGCTTAAGTCCCGACGTCCCGCGTCAGCACACACTCTTGCTCGACCCGCTGCTGTGAGCCAGCTATGGAGGCTGTGGCGCCATTGGAGTTTTGGAACCACCCCCTAAGTTCAACCACGCCCTAATGCCAACCACACCCTATTGTCAACCACCCCCTAAGTTCAACCACGCCCTAAGGCCAACCACACCCTATTGTCAACCACCCCCTAAGTTCAACCACGCCCCAAGGCCAACCACGTCCTATCATCAACCATGCCCTAAGTTCAACCACGCCCCATGGCCAATGACGCCCTATAATCAACCACACCCTAAATTCAACCACGCCCCAAGGTCAACCATGCCCTATGGTCAACCACCCCCTAAGTTCAACCACGCCCCGAGGCCAACCACGCCCCGAGGCCACGCCTTTTAGTAATGGAGATTTATTACACAAGCCTGACAATACAGCACCGTGTCCTAGGCACAAAGTCTGTTTCCACATCAATGTTACACAAGAGAAGTTTTAGTACAAAGCTTCAGCAGCAAAAATTACCTGCTGCCTATTAACTATTACTAATGTATTCTTCTCCTTTGCATTTTTGCAGTTGTAATGAGTCATATTACCATATCAGTTTGCACTTCAAAGAAGTCCTAAATCGCTTTATTTGGGAGCACAGCCAGGAAAACTATTTAACGGAACAAAACGCAGAACATAAAGGTAAAGCCTACAGGGACCGCAACTCTGGTGTATCTGAACATGTGACTTCACTCTTGAATGTCTGCATCTTACTGCTGATCAGTTCCATCAGAACCTCCTGAGCACGTTTCCTCCGATACTCCTCATATTCCATTACTGAAACATGATCTTCAAAGATCTTCCATCACATCACAGCACACTCGATTTGTAAGTTCAGACACTCTCCTTGCGTTCTGCTGCGGTCCAGTCTGGCGCGCCTATAGCTGGTGCCATCTGCATTCTTCATCTGCAGTCCTTCCAAAGTTCTTCGGCACAGCTGAAGGTGAAGTCCCACGGGGAGCAGGTGGAGGTGGATGGAGGCGCCACAGTAACTTGGCTTCAGCTGGGTCACAGCACACACTCCGCCCCACTGCCCTGGAGGGTCCGGCTAGCGCCCTGAAGGATCACTACCCACGAGGCAGACGCTGTGTGAGCTCCTCTCTCACCAGGCCTGCGGTGTGCGTGGTTAACGTCCCATGAAACTGCATCAGCTGGCCAGTGCAAAAAAAAAAAAAACACTCTCTCGACGCGACAGTCATGAAATTCTAATTCCTCTATCTGTTGATGTGCGAGCCATATTAACCGAAGCCACTGCAACATCAACCATTACTGTGTTTTTCAAACATTGTCAACAATTCACAATCTGAACTTTATGTAAAACACAGTTCATCCTTGTTCATTCTTTACAAAGGTTACCATCAAACATCTAATGCCATTAACAGAACAGAGTACAGGACCACAGGCATAAAACAGGTTCGGGCTGCGTCAAGCACGCCCAGCAAACAGCACCCAAACACCCTCGTTATCTTCACAGCTGTGGGCCGAGCTCAACAGAAATACTGCAGATGAAACCATTTTTTTCTTTTAAAGGGCACTCCCGCTGGGCTGCTCTGATGAAATCTCTCGTGCTCTTTGTGGTGGGTGGACTTTGAGTTTTGGCAGAACACAGAGGCGGTTGGAATTTAAAATCGACATACGGCCATGCTGCCCCCGCTCCAGGATGAAGACAGCGAGTCTGAGACTCATTCCCCTCCATGTAGAAAAACCGACAGAGGAGATGAGACACGCATGTGCTGACTCGGAGTCTCTGCCCTATGAGACGTCACGTCAACTCCTCCGCCCGTAGCTCTTCTCCTTCTGCTCTGGGACCCCACCCCTCAGCACCACCCGCAACTGTCCTGCGCGTGGAAGAGCACTGCGTGTGTGGCAGAGCGTCATGTCACGCAATGCTCTCGCACGCCACCGTCGGGCGGGGCCTGCTGCAAGGTGCACGATGAGCTACTGTGCAGGACCCTGCAGGGCTCGCTAACATGCACGCACACTCCCGTGTCCTCCTGCGGCATTGAAGTTTTTTTTTTTTGAAGTTTGAAAAGTTTTTATTTCGGTTATGTGCTCCACAATCAAAAAGAATATATATACCAACAAAACAAACAAAACAACAACACAACCTCAGTTATAAATAAACCTGTCAGCAAAATACATATAACCGAAAAGGTATAGGTTGAAGCTTGTAGCTTATTTTACCTACCCTTTTTACATTAAGCCATTCTCACAATTTGTATACCAAAGCCAAGTCACAAAATAAGATTAAAATAAATAATAAATAAATGAATAAGTAAATATCACCTAATCCATAAATAATCACTGTACAAGTTTATAAGAATTTACTATTTTACTCTTGTACATTTTTTTGAATTTACTTACTGAACTACACATTTTCATTTCCTTACTGCAACTATTCCATAAAGTTAACCCCCTAACCGATACACATCTATTTTTTATATTAGTCCTTGCTCTTATTTTTTTAAATCTACTTGTTTCCCTAAGTTCATATGTGTTGTCTCTGATTTCAAATAACTTTTGTATACTGTTAGGAAGAGAATTTTTTTCTGCCTTATACATTATCTGTGCAATATGTAAATCAACTATATCATGAAATTTTAGAGCATGTTTTTTAAGAAACAGTTTATTGTGGGAATCTAATCTAAATGTGGGCATTGTGGGAGGTGCCGCATGCTCGGCCCATCTCAGGATGTCTGGACCTGTCCCTGCCGGTCCATGCCGGTCCCTGCCGATCCCCCTCCACTGGTTACAGGTGAGCTTGTGATAGGTGAGAGGGTCTGTTTGCAGTGTTGCCATAGTTACTTTGAAACAGTAATCTGACTACTGACTACTTCTTTAAAAAGTAACTCAGTTAAGTTACTGACTACTTGCTTTTAAAAGTAACTAAGTTAGATTACTTTTAGTTACTTTCAGCAGAGGCTGATCCCCCGCCCCTATAACATGAAAATGACTACCAGTTCTGCCAATACTCACTTTATTGGCATGTATTTTAACCGGAACATCAAAAATGACACTGGCATTTGTAAACTTTTTCTTGAAATAAAAAATCTAGTTTATTTACCTCTGATCCACATCTATAATTCAAGGAGTTACTAGTTCGATCTGGCGCCAACCACCGGCGATCGATAGATCGCGATATAATACTGAATTTAGTCCATTTTACACCCCGCCCGGTAACAATTTACGTTCGCCGCCAACCCCCGGTTTTTTTATTTTTCAGGTTTGACGTTGTGTTTTTGAAAGTAGACAGCACTCTGTCGCCAGGACAGAGTGTACAACGGACCTTAATGTTGACATCCTTAGCCGAAAGAAAATCAAAATAATGCCTGTATTTCCAGCTGCTAAAGGCGAACCTCTCCTTCCATCTGACTTTGGCGCCGCAGAGCAGAGATGACGTAACCGCGTAAGAAACGTGTAGCCAAAAAATAAGAATGAATAACCTACGTTCCCCCTGAAATGCAGAAATAGTAATGCACTATGTTTTAGATAAGTAACTTTAATCTGACTACTAGTTTTTAAATAGTAGTTGCGTTAGACTACTCGTTACTGAAAAAAGTAGTCCGACTACAGTAACGCGTTACTAAGTAACGCGTTACCGGCATCACTGTCTGTTTGTGGCTTTGTTACCTATAGCATGGGTTAAAGCAAGAAATTTTCATTTGACTGAAAATTTTTCCTGGCAAAAGACAATGCCAGTAATTATCATGGCCTGGCGGTTAGGGAACTGGTCTTGTGACCGGAGGGTTGTGGGTTCGATTCCCAGACCTGAGGCCATGACTGAGGTGCCCCTGAGCAAGACCCTTAACCCTCAATTACTCACTTGTATAAAAATGTAAGTTGCTCTGGATAAGGGCGTCTGCCAAATGTAAATTACTGACAATGTGGTGTAGTTGGGACAAGGCCTCTTTTGCCTAATTCTACATAATAAACACATTTATAAAGTATATTTATCTAAACAGCCTGTGTAAGGACAGAAGAGAGAATCTATGAAGCAACAAAATGCAACACCTGAGCAATAAATGTACATAAATGTTTATATAATGGAGTTATCTGGGGGTCCTCCTCCAGAAAATTATTTAAAAATCAAGTCAAATTTAATGAATCCTGGTGAGTTTTAAAAGGTATGAAGCTCTCTTGGTTTTATCAGATTCACTATAGCAAAAACATAAGTTGTAAGATTACCTGCTTTAAGTAGATATGTTACAAAAAAATTAAATATCCAAAAATGGCAAATTAAATCACACCACTGGATAGAGCTTTTAAATACAAACAGAACAACACCATCCATGTTAAATTGGTTTAGAAATAAAAAGTTGACATTTTAAATGGAAGAAATGCGACTATTTTCTCCGACTGTATTAAAGCTAAATGAAGAAAAGTCAGTGATCGGTGGAGAGATTATCCAGTATAAATAACCATAACTTCTATATTTCACTACAAATTCAAATAAAAATTGAAATGTAGTGACTTTATAGTATGGACATGCCATTATAATATTCAAAATGAATGAACAAATGAATATTTAATTATTAGTACATTGGGCTGAAGCGTGGCGCGCGCGAAGTTACAAAATTCAAGAGGTGCACGACCTCGCGAATTGCCAGCGCGCGAGGCTCTCGCGCACGGGTGGAGCCACCGCGATTACGTCATTTTCGGCGCGCATATATATCAGGCATACTCAACTAAATTTGTCCGCGGTCCAATTTTGGCAGATACCTGTGACCCGAGGTCTGGTGCGGCGGGGGTGGCGAATGTAAGTTGTTGAGAAGGGGGTGGGGGGGGGTGGTTAACGTAAGTTGTTGGGGGGGGGGGGGACGTAAGTTGTTGAGCGGGGTAGCAAACGTAACCCTCGTGACGGAGTGTTTTTTCAATAGCCCTGAAATAAATGCTACGGTTTTGTTTTGGTCCGTATCCAGTTAATCAGGAATGAGATTGGGTCCGGACAGGACTGCGTTCGGGTCCGGATCCGGACCGCGGTCCGCCAGTTGAGTACCCCTGATATATATATACATCCCGTGCTGAAGAGCGCCAGTGAGAGAATCATATTTTGGCCACAAAACAGATAGCACGCGCGTGTGTGGTTTATTATGATTTGACGGAATTTTCCCCCCAAAAAATCAAATGACGGAAATCCGTCGTAGTGACGGAGAACTTTAACCCATGACCTATAGGTACAGATCACGACTCCAGGAAAGGTTCAAAAGTAGCACGGGCAACCCACTGTGTATGACTCTGACACCTAATATACACGACTCCCTAACATATGACTCCCACACCTAATATACACGACTCCCTAACATATGACTCCCACACCTAATATACACGACTACCTAACATATGACTCCCACACCTAATATACACGACTCCCTAACATATGACTCCCACACCTAATATACACGACTACCTAACATATGACTCCCACACCTAATATACACGACTACCTCACATGTGACTCCCACACCTAATATACATGACTACCTAACATATGACTCCCACACCTAATATACACGACTACCTAACATATGACTCCCACACATAATATACATGACTCCCTAACATATGACTCCCACACCTAATATACACGACTCCCTAACATATGACTCCCACACCTAATATACACGACTACCTAACATATGACTCCCACACCTAATATACACGACTACCTAACATATGACTCCCACACCTAATATACACGACTCCCTAACATATGACTCCCACACCTAATATACACGACTCCCACACCTAATATACACGACTCCCTAACATATGACTCCCACACCTAATATACACGACTCCCTAACATATGACTCCCACACCTAATATACACGACTCCCTAACATGTGACTCCCACACCTAATATACACGACTCCCTAACATGTGACTCCCACACCTAATATACACGACTCCCTAACATGTGACTCCCACACCTAATATACACGACTCCCTAACATGTGACTCCCACACCTAATATACACGACTACCTAACATGTGACTCCCACACCTAATATACACGACTCCCTAACATGACTCCCACACCTAATATACACGACTCCCTAAAATGACTCCCACACCTAATATACACGACTCCCTAACATGTGACTCCCACACCTAATATACATGACTCCCACACCTAATATACACGACTCCCTAACATATGACTCCCACACCTAATATACATGACTCCCTAACATGTGACTCCCACACCTAATATACACGACTCCCTAACATGACTCCCACACCTAATATACACGACTCCCTAACATGTGACTCCCACACCTAATATACATGACTCCCTAACATATGACTCCCACACCTAATATACATGACTCCCTAACATGTGACTCCCACACCTAATATACACGACTCCCTAACATGACTCCCACACCTAATATACACGACTCCCTAACATGTGACTCCCACACCTAATATACATGACTCCCTAACATATGACTCCCACACCTAATATACTAATATACACGACTCCCACACCTAATATACACGACTCCCTAACATATGACTCCCACACCTAATATACATGACTCCCTAACATATGACTCCCACACCTAATATACACGACTCCCTAAAATGACTCCCACACCTAATATACACGACTCCCTAACATATGACTCCCACACCTAATATACATGACTCCCTAACATATGACTCCCACACCTAATATACACGACTCCCTAACATATGACTCCCACACCTAATATACACGACTCCCTAAAATGACTCCCACACCTAATATACACGACTCCCTAACATGTGACTCCCACACCTAATATACATGACTCCCACACCTAATATACACGACTCCCTAACATATGACTCCCACACCTAATATACATGACTCCCTAACATGTGACTCCCACACCTAATATACACGACTCCCTAACATGACTCCCACACCTAATATACACGACTCCCTAACATGTGACTCCCACACCTAATATACATGACTCCCTAACATATGACTCCCACACCTAATATACATGACTCCCTAACATGTGACTCCCACACCTAATATACACGACTCCCTAACATGACTCCCACACCTAATATACACGACTCCCTAACATGTGACTCCCACACCTAATATACATGACTCCCTAACATATGACTCCCACACCTAATATACTAATATACACGACTCCCACACCTAATATACACGACTCCCTAACATATGACTCCCACACCTAATATACACGACTCCCTAACATATGACTCCCACACCTAATATACACGACTCCCTAACATATGACTCCCACACCTAATATACACGACTTCCACGCCTAATATACACGACTCCCTAACATGTGACTCCCACACCTAATATACACGACTCCCTAACATGTGACTCCCACACCTAATATACACGACTACCTAACATGTGACTCCCACACCTAATATACATGACTACCTAACATATGACTCCCACACCTAATATACACGACTCCCTAACATGACTCCCACACCTAATATACACGACTCCCTAACATGACTCCCACACCTAATATACACGACTCCCTAACATGTGACTCCCACACCTAATATACATGACTCCCACACCTAATATACACGACTCCCTAACATATGACTCCCACACCTAATATACATGACTCCCTAACATGTGACTCCCACACCTAATATACACGACTCCCTAACATGACTCCCACACCTAATATACACGACTCCCTAACATGTGACTCCCACACCTAATATACATGACTCCCTAACATATGACTCCCACACCTAATATACATGACTCCCTAACATGTGACTCCCACACCTAATATACACGACTCCCTAACATGACTCCCACACCTAATATACACGACTCCCTAACATGTGACTCCCACACCTAATATACATGACTCCCTAACATATGACTCCCACACCTAATATACTAATATACACGACTCCCACACCTAATATACACGACTCCCTAACATATGACTCCCACACCTAATATACACGACTACCTAACATATGACTCCCACACCTAATATACACAACTACCTAACATATGACTCCCACACCTAATATACACGACTACCTAACATATGACTCCCACACCTAATATACACGACTACCTAACATATGACTCCCACACCTAATATACATGACTCCCTAACATGTGACTCCCACACCTAATATACACGACTACCTAACATATGACTCCCACACCTAATATACACGACTCCCTAACATATGACTCCCACACCTAATATACACGACTCCCTAACATATGACTCCCACACCTAATATACACGACTCCCTAACATATGACTCCCACACCTAATATACACGACTCCCACACCTAATATACACAACTCCCACACCTAATATACACGACTCCCTAACATATGACTCCCACACCTAATATACACGACTCCCTAACATATGACTCCCACACCTAATATACACGACTCCCTAACATGTGACTCCCACACCTAATATACACGACTACCTAACATGTGACTCCCACACCTAATATACACGACTACCTAACATATGACTCCCACACCTAATATACACGACTCCCTAACATGACTCCCACACCTAATATACACGACTCCCTAACATATGACTCCCACACCTAATATACACGACTCCCTAACATATGACTCCCACACCTAATATACACGACTCCCTAACATGTGACTCCCACACCTAATATACACGACTCCCTAACATGTGACTCCCACACCTAATATACATGACTCCCACACCTAATATACACGACTCCCTAACATATGACTCCCACACCTAATATACACGACTCCCTAACATGTGACTCCCACACCTAATATACATGACTCCCACACCTAATATACACGACTCCCTAACATATGACTCCCACACCTAATATACATGACTCCCTAACATGTGACTCCCACACCTAATATACACGACTCCCTAACATGACTCCCACACCTAATATACACGACTCCCTAACATGACTCCCACACCTAATATACACGACTCCCTAACATGACTCCCACACTTAATATACACGACTCCCTAACATGTGACTCCCACACCTAATATACATGACTCCCTAACATATGACTCCCACACCTAATATACATGACTCCCTAACATGTGACTCCCACACCTAATATACATGACTCCCACACCTAATATACACGACTCCCTAACATGTGACTCCCACACCTAATATACATGACTCCCTAACATATGACTCCCACACCTAATATACTAATATACACGACTCCCACACCTAATATACACGACTCCCTAACATATGACTCCCACACCTAATATACACGACTCCCTAACATATGACTCCCACACCTAATATACTAATATACACGACTCCCACACCTAATATACAGGACTCTCTAACATGTGACTCCCACACCTAATATACATGACTCCCTAACATATGACTTCCACACCTAATATACACGACTCCCTAACATATGACTCCCACACCTAATATACAGGACTCTCTAACATGTGACTCCCACACCTAATATACATGACTCCCCAACATGTGACTCCCACACCTAATATACACAACTCCCTAACATATGACTCCCACACCTAATATACTAATATACACGACTCCCACACCTAATATACACGACTCCCTAACATGTGACTCCCACACCTAATATACACGACTCCCTAACATATGACTCCCACACCTAATATACACGACTCCCTAACATGTGACTCCCACACCTAATATACACGACTCCCTAACATATGACTCCCACACCTAATATACACGACTCCCTAACATATGACTCCCACACCTAATATACACGACTCCCTAACATATGACTCTCACACCTAATATACATGACTCCCTAACATATGACTCCCACACCTAATATACACGACTCCCTAACATGTGACTCCCACACCTAATATACACGACTCCCTAACATATGACTCCCACACCTAATATACACGACTCCCTAACATATGACTCCCACACCTAATATACACGACTCCCTAACATATGACTCTCACACCTAATATACATGACTCCCTAACATATGACTCCCACACCTAATATACACGACTCCCTAACATATGACTCCCACACCTAATATACACGACTCCCTAACATGTGACTCCCACACCTAATATACACGACTCCCTAACATATGACTCCCACACCTAATATACACGACTCCCTAACATATGACTCTCACACCTAATATACATGACTCCCTAACATATGACTCCCACACCTAATATACACGACTACCTAACATGACTCCCACACCTAATATACATGACTCCCTAACATATGACTCCCACACCTAATATACACGACTCCCTAACATATGACTCTCACACCTAATATACATGACTCCCTAACATATGACTCCCACCCCTAATATACATGACTACCTAACATATGACTCCCACACCTAATATACATGACTCCCTAACATATGACTCCCACACCTAATATACACGACTCCCTAACATATGACTCCCACACCTAATATACACGACTACCTAACATATGACTCCCACACCTAATATACACGACTCCCTAACATATGACTCCCACACCTAATATACACGACTACCTAACATATGACTCCCACACCTAATATACATGACTCCCTAACATATGACTCCCACACCTAATATACACGACTCCCTAACATATGACTCTCACACCTAATATACATGACTCCCTAACATATGACTCCCACCCCTAATATACATGACTACCTAACATATGACTCCCACACCTAATATACATGACTCCCTAACATATGACTCCCACACCTAATATACACGACTCCCTAACATATGACTCCCACACCTAATATACACGACTCCCTAACATATGACTCCCACACCTAATATACTAATATACACGACTCCCACACCTAATATACACGACTCCCTAACATATGACTCCGTAACCTACATGACTCCCTCACCTAACATACACCCCCGAGATGTCAAAGTCATCTTTTATACACATTATTTACAGTGATGTCATTCCCATGCCTTCACAACAATAGATAAGTAGAGGTTAAGCCATCAAATCCAAGGTGTTGCAAGTCTAAGACAATATAAAGCTTGTCAGTTCAGTTTCATTTGATTAACTTGAAGACTTCTGAGAAGGCAAAGCTTCTTTGTGCAGATTGTGTTACCATGACACTGTGAGACAATGTAATGCATCCATATATTTACTTTATACACACATTGTATATATTTAAATGTTTCTATATATGGATTTTACATGGCCACATTTCCCATGTTTATTATTACATCTACCTGAGTTCACTCTGTGATTTATGAACCTGTTAAAACCTCCATCAATTATCATTTACAGGATCTGGCAATAATGTAACTGAAAATAATGATATCAATAAACCTTTAACTGAATTTAGAGAAAGTGAGAGAGATAGAGAGAGAGAGAAGGAGAGAGATAGAGAGATGGGAAGACAGAGAAAGAGGGAGAGAGAGAAAGGCAGAGAGAGGGAGGGAGAGAGAGAGACGGAGAGCAAGAGAGAAAGAAAGAAAGAGAGGAACAGAGAGAGAGAGAGGAACAGACATAACAAAATATGAAAACAAAATTAATGAGAGGTAAAGGGGAGGGGCAGAATGAAGCTGTGACAGAACTGAAAAAAAACAAGAGACTGAGAGAAAACATGAGAGAAAGACTGAACAAATGGGGTGAAGGAGTGGAGGGGTGGAGGAGTAAAGGGGTGGAGGAGTGGAGGTGTGGAGGAGGAGGGGTGGAGGAGGAGGGGTGGAGGAGTGGAAGAGTGGAGGAGGAGTGGAGGAATGGAGGAGGGGTGAAGGAGTGGAGGAGTGGAGGAGGAGTGAAGGAGTGGAGGAGTGGAGGAGGAGTGAAGGAGTGGAGGAGTGAAGGAGGAGTGCACAGGCCAGAGCTGTTTCCCTTGTTATCTTGAGTGACAAGCTGGAAACAAAGGCTCTATTAAAGCAGCTCTCAGAGGGCAGAGGGCGAGTGTGTCTTCCCTCGCTCCACTCGTTTATTCTCCCCCTCCCCCACCCTCTCCTTTTCCATCCAGTCTGTCCCTGTCCACGGGAGGACAGTTCAGCCCAGCTCAGCAGCACTGCAGGCTGGCAGGCAGTGGCTCGGAGCTCTCGTTCTGGGACACAAGGGCACACCCTGCACACCCAACCCAGCCAAGACACCTCCCCCTGGACAGGGGCGGGGTTAGTGTGGGCACGGGTCTGTAGAACAAGAACGCTAGCTATAGCAGACAACACAGTGAGAGTAGTTTCTATATGTTTGTACATTTCACAGCCAGGTGAGGAGTATCAGGGTATCAGAACTTCATCAGGGTTCAATCAGCATACTGGAGCAGGAGAACCTCTTACGTCCAGTGTACTTTATTGTCACGGGGAACTGACAGTTCCTACCAGTAAGAGGGCTTCAAAGGTCTACATGCTATAAATAAACCTGGACCATGGAGAATTGGCCATTAAGTACAAATGTGATGTACCTGTAATATGTCTCTGTATACCAGAAAAAAGCACACAGCTGTACACAAATTAACATGCAAATCCAGCAAAGAGCAGGCTCCACACACACACACACACACACACATACACACACACACACACACTCCCCCTTGGACGAGCATCCAATAAATACATGCTTCCCCAACACACACACACATACTCCCTGACTATGTTTTTAAAAGCCACTCACAAGAGACACAATACCTTAAACAGACACTCTTAATTAAACATGAGAGACAGTCAGGTATAAGCTTGTGCTTGCTGTGTGTGTGTGTGATGGAGCACTTATGTAAACAAAAGGTTTGGGTGTGGTCATGGGCCCAGAATAATGTGACCCTGCACAAAGGACTAATTAACAAGCTTGATAAGACTACAAAACACTTTAATTCGTACAAGTATATTGTAAATAGCATGACCTTTGCCTACACTGGTGCACCTTCTTCTGTGTGCAGGCATAATTAGCTTGTACTCCTCCGGTTTATTCAGCTCTGTGAGTGCTTTACCCATTCTGTAATCTCTCTCTCTCTCTCTCTCTCTCTCTAATCTCTCTCTCTCTCTGTGTTTTTTTCTTATTCTCTAGCCCTCTTACTGTGAGTATGTATGTTTCTCTTTGAGTAATTGGAAGACCTACTGAATGGGCCTTTAATGAGCTATATTTGCACAGAATGGCAGTTTCAGTTCCAGCCATTAATAAGGCAAAAGTAATCGCCTGCAGAACCAGGCACAATCTATACAGGAGAAAACCCAGAGCTGCTCTTGGGTCAATAATGCCCCCTTGGGGGGGGGGGGGGGGGGGGGGGGGGGGGGATGTGCGTCTTGTGTTCTTTTATGAAAGTTCCACAGTAGCTATTGTCATTGCAGGAGGCAGACGCAAGCACATGTACATCACTGCTGTGACGCTTTAATCTGAAATGCTCAAAATGTCAAATCTTTCTTCAATGTTTTTTTTTTACCTGAATTATTAACTTTCAAATTGATTATTTGTGTGTGCATGCATCTGTTATTTAATCTAGGAAATAAACTATAATGACTAATATTGCTATTGAAAGTTCACTTTCTCATTTCCATATTCCAATACAACAATTATAAAACATATAGCCATCACGAATAATTCTAAAATACTTTATCGGATCATATATATATATATATATATATATATATATATATATATATATATATATATATCAGTACTGAAGACTGAAGACGTAACATGAAAACAAGATTAACGAGAGATAAACAAAATGGTTTGGCAAGATTTTGTGCAAAAAAAAGCTGTTCTACCACAAAAAAGATGAAAACAAACCACACAGAGACATACGGAGATTTAGAAGAGGATGCATTCTCCTGCAGTGATGAAAAGAGACACTTGTCCTTTTGTTTTGGCTATATCCTGACCTGCATCGTGAGCAAAGAAAGCAACACTTCAAACATCTCTCTCCGTCTCCGTAACTGCTGATGAGCTTCCAGACTGTTAAAACCACAAGCTGAGTCATGCATTCCTAATCTGCAACCTAAAACATCAACTACATTAAGAATGTGCCTACTTCTAATTCAGTGCCATACAGTGCCTCTGTGATTATGCTTTTGGCTAATTATCTAACATTACATGTATGTATGTGCTAATGCTGAAATTTTCTCTGTATGCAACATAAACCAAACTTTTCTACAAGTATTTTAATAATCAATTCATCTGTCTTTTTAAGCAAAACTTCACAACTTTCCACCCATGTATTTTCTATCTTGGCCAAGATGTTTCCTGTAAGTCTTCTACAGCACTCTTAACATGGCCTTCAAAAAACTGGACAGCCTTTTCTCATCATCAGAACCTTTCAAATCTAGTGATTTTACAGTTATGGGCTTTATCCAAAAGCCTCCTGGAGCCATTTCCTCTAACAGTTTACAAACATCTGTGGTAAGTATACTGTGCTTTGGATGAGTTATTTTTTCTAGTGAGGAAGCCATTTTCTGTTGCTGTGGTCCTGTGCAGAGTTCCAGGCAGCATTAATGTAAAATGGTGCTGTATTTTAAAAGACGTCCATCGGGCACCATTTCTGATTATAATTGTAATTTGTAGTGAATTATGAACAGAGGTTTAAAAACATGCCTGCCATCTGCCACTCACAACGTGTGATTCCATTTATGTGTCATTTATGTGAATATGACATATACATAATCTTGACATCACTAAGTATTTACCGCTCATACAAGAAGGCCCTTGTAGTGCTGTGTCTTTAGTGTGGTGCACAGATACAATCCATGCCAAGTACTCCCTTGTGGATTAAGGTAACATCTTTCATACTTGGTCAATATCTTCCGTAGATGAAGAAACAAAATAATAATGAAATTTAGAAGAACACACGTCTCCATCACCTCCTTACCGCTTGCTTATTTATCTAATAATACAAATTCAGCCCTTTTGTTCTTCAAATTCCTCTCTATCTCTCCGAAGAACCCCCCACCTCCACCAACCTCATCCCCCCCACACACACACCCGCTTCACGGAGCAGTTATTAGGTGGTTAGGTAGTGGGTGGGTCTCGAGGGTGCTCCTCAAAGCCGACGTGGAGAAGCCCGATACTGAGAGAGAATGAAAGCCTTTCCATGTTCTTCACCTCACCCCCCACCCCCTCGCCTCCAACCTGCCTCTTCCTCTTCCTCTGTCTACGGAGCCGCTCAACTACCAGCGGTGGATAGGAGAGGGCCTCCTCATGCTCTCTTTGTAAGCATGTTATTGTTTAATATTTCATAGCAAGGTTCAATAAATAGCACTGCAGGATGAACAGTGACAAGAGTAGCAATAAAAATGTGGTTTAAAATTTGGTCATGGTACACCAGATGACACAGGTGCACTTGTGACACAAACGATGCCTCAAAGACTAAATAACCAAACAGCTATAGATAAAAGTTACCTAGTGATTCCTGGTCATAGCTGACATTTGCTGAAGTGCTGTATTAAGATGTGCTTGTATTATGATCTCCTGTGTCCCTCCCCCGTGTCTTTCTGTCTGACTCTGTGACTGTCTACCTGTCTTTCTGACTGACTCTCTTTCTGTCTGACTCTCTCTTTTCTCATGAAAGAGCTCCTCGTGTGGTTTTTGACACTTACAAATTAAAAATCGAAGTGTTCGACTGTTTTGCTTAATATGTACTGCGTGTGACTAAGAACACCAGCTGTCAGAGTAGTAACAGGTTCATGGAAGACACACACACACACACATGCTCGCCCACCTACACACAGACACACACACAGACACACGACTAACCCTCTCTAATTTTAAACAAAGTCTAATTCTATTTAGATATTTATATGTGAATTAAATGTATTGTATTTTTATAAGCTATTTTTTTGGACCTGAAGCATATGAATAGCAATTGTTGTTTTACAATCACAGGTCTCAAAAGCTCTTCAGAAAGCTAATCATTCCTCTTGCCACTCGTGTAATGATGCGGTGGCCACTGTAAAGAAAAACAATTGGATTTCAATCGGGCACCGGCAAGGGACACCTCGCAAAAGTGGTCCTATATATGGAATCGATGGGCGGCAGGTGCTGCGGAGACGAGCTCCGTGTGCCTGGCCCTTTCGCTGCAGCATGCGTCCCCCTGAGTGGAAGCGCCCCCCCCCCCGGCCGCATTCAGCTCCTGCCTCCACCCTTAATCAGGCCGAGAGGAGGGGGCCGGCGAACTGAGGGCAGCTGATCCATCACAGCCCGACTGCCTTCTACAGCCCTGCGGAGCTTCCTGATTAAAATGGCCCCAGCAAATTCAACCCCTCTCGCCGCAAAAAGTGAGCAAAGAGTAAATCTGTGGGATAGATGACGAACTGAAGAAGGCTCTCTTTAGGACCGCACGGAGCCACGGCCGTGGTGCGCTGGCCCGTGAAGCTGTGGTCCTCATTCTGCATCCAGCCTAAAGCTGCATGAATGTGCCGAGACTGCTCATAGGAACACACAGAGCACCAAGACTTGGGCTGATGTTAGTAGCCACAGGTTAATCAGGTTTGTGAAATCTGATGGCTGTTTTGTAGGACAAGCTAGCCATGATCGGGAATAATGGGAATATACAGGTAGTCTAGAACCTTGAGAACATGTGGAACATAGATCATCTAGAACCTTGAGAACATGTGGAACATAGATCATCTAGAACCTTGAGAACATGTGGAACATAGATCATATACAACCCTGAGAACATGTGGAACATAGATCATCTAGAACCCTGAGAACATGTGGAACATAGATCATCTAGAACCTTGAGAACATGTCTGACATACAGATGTACAGCCCTATGGACATTCTGACGTCTCCAGGTGGTACAGTTGCTAGGTGATGGTTGTGTTGCTTTTAGCCCAGTTCCACACCAGTGCAGTAATAGGGACGCGCCATGGTTTCACTTCCTCACACCAGTTTAGACACCGGGCACCCGGGGACAGAGCGTATGTGGCGAGACAGCTTGTGACCATCTTGCAGCAAGACAGACTGATAAGAGGCTAGCAGGAAGACAGCCGGGTGGTCTTACCTCTCTCACACCTCTGGCCCGTGAAGCCCTGAGCACACACGCACGCGTTGGGAGAGACACAGGTACCGCCGTTCAGGCACAGGGTGTCACACAGGGCTGGGGGTCAAACAGAAGTCATATTCGGGTCAAGGCTATTAGAATCAATTTTTAATAGATAAAAATTGTCAAAACAGATTCAAAATGAATGTTCCACACAAACGGTCACTCAACACGTTTTATCATGAGACGCGTCATGAGAAGACACACAGTGGGATATGTAACGAGGTGAGTACAGAGACGTACACACCGCGTAAGAAACAGAGAAGGGAGGACCCAAGTGCCGGTTAGTAAAAAAATGCAGAGCGTAAAAAACGAGCGATAACGCGCGCACCCACACACCTGAGCAATAAACAATACTAGAGAAAATTAAACACGACGCGCAAAACCGAAAATGAAACTAAACCGTGCGAGCACGGTAGAAATACAAACAGAAAACAACACGGAATTATCAACGTGTAAGCAGACCAAAACGATTCAGCAGTGATTCGTCTCCACAAGCTTCCTTAAGAAGCCTATAAAACAGCTGAGACGAATCACTGCTGATTATGCTGATTTATGCCGATTTAGTCTGGGACTGACTCGGGTGCCCCGTGCGGAGGTAGAGGGCGTGGCATCCGAGCCAGCCCTGACAGGATATAAGAGTTCAGGTTCAGCAGAGGTAAGGCTCACCTCTGCAGACAGTGCCGTTGCCTATGTACCCAGGTTTACAGGAACAGCTGTGTCCCCCTACGGTGTTGAAGCACAAGGCGTTCTCATCGCAGCTGTGCTGTCCAGACGCACACTCGTCGTGTTCTGCAACACAGAGCAAGAAGGAGAGAATGATGGAATAAGATGCATGCAAACGAAAGCCCAAGCTTGGACAGTTTCACTTTGAACAGCTGTGTTGCGCGCTGCTGTCCCAGGCCAGGGAAAGATAGGGGGGGGGGGTGGATCTCAGGAGGAACGTGAGCCAGGAGATCTGATAGAACAGCATGGCGGACTCCTCCTGAGGCCCGGAGACCAAGATGAAACTGCGGTGACTTTCGTTTTTTAAGATTGTGTAAAACCCATGCAAACAGTCCAAGACACTCACGCATGCACGGCAACATCTTGTAAAGCTAAAGTTGCCATCTCTGACCTCCAGCTCACCGTGAACTCTCGGAGAGACCTTTATCTATGAGAGAGCTTTTCCACTTAGTGTGTGGCAAGCATTTAATAAATAATCCTCTTTGATTCATGTCTAACAAGAGCAAAAAAGTTCTCAAGGTCATCTCATCTTCAACAGTTCCCAACAAACCCAAATGATGGTTAGATAATTAGCTTAAACACTAATGATAATGGAACAGAACTGTTGATTCAGTGTGATCATGGTCATAAGGTCATGGTCATTCAGGACTATCAAAGTAAGGTATAACATAAGCAATCCTGATCTCAGGATAAAGTTATGCTTGTATGCATTTCTACAAGAGACAATATTATTCGTGCAGAAGGTCCTGTATCACATCCTGTCCAGTTTATTTGCACTAGTCCATTATCTGACTTACAGCCAATTCCAATAACAGATAACAACTAATAAAGGCTTCAGTCACAGCCAGTATGATATATTCCTCTATAAAGGCCTCTTCCAGTCTGGATGGCTCCTGCCACATTATTCCTGGTAAGTGTCTGTTTTATTTTGGAGACTGAGGTTCAAATTGAGAGGGGGGGGGGGGCTGAGAGGCAGAAACAAATAGAGAATGGAGAGTGTGTGTGTGTGTGTGTGTGTGTGTGTGTGTGTGTGTGTGTGTGTGTGTGTGTGTGTGTGTGTGTGTGTGTGTGTGTGTGTGGATTCACTAACTTCAGGAGAGCCAGAGTATGACTCATTCCTGCATGAGTGCTCTCTGGCAGAAACTATATGGAGAGTCTGCACACAGTGTAGAAGTATGGCTGCTGATTCCTGAAGGTATATACTACAGAACCTGAAGGTACATGCTCTAGAACCTGAAGGTACATGCTCCATAACCTGAAGGTACATGCTCTAGAACCTGAAGGTACATACTACAGAACCTGAAGGTATATACTCCATAACCTGAAGGTACATGCTCCATAACCTGAAGGTATATACTCCATAACCTGAAGGTATATACTCCATAACCTGAAGGTACATGCTCTAGAACCTGAAGGTACATGCTCCATAACCTGAAGGTATATACTCCATAACCTGAAGGTATATACTCCAAATACTGAAGGTATATACTCCATAACCTGAAGGTACATGCTCCATAACCTGAAGGTATATACTCCATAACCTGAAGGTATATACTCCATAACCTGAAGGTACATGCTCCATAACCTGAAGGTACATGCTCTAGAACCTGAAGGTACATGCTCCATAACCTGAAGGTATATACTCCAGAATCTGAAGGTACATGCTCTAGAACCTGAAGGTACATGCTCCATAACCTGAAGGTATATACTCCAGAATCTGAAGGTACATGCTCTAGAACCTGAAGGTACATGCTCCAGAATCTGAAGGTATATGCTCCATAACCTGAAGGTATATACTCCAGAATCTGAAGGTACATGCTCCATAACCTGAAGGTACATGCTCCGGAATCTGAAGGTATATGCTCCATAACCTGAAGTTATATACTGCAGAATCTGAAGGTATATGCTCTAGAACCTGAAGGTATATACTCCAGAACCTGAAATGAAACTTCATCCATGGTTCCTGTATGAATGTCCAGATGAAGGAAGGATCCTCTCAACGTTTGACCAGGGAACTGTAATGTTGAACATACTATGTTGTCTTTTTAGAGAATACTCCAGGATATAAAAGTATAACAGCGCTAGAGCATAAACAATAGAGTAGTACTGAGTCCACCTTCACCTCACCAAGACTCTGTTACTACTTACTCCGTCTCCCTCACTACTGTATCAACTCATATGTGTGTCCTCCTGACAAAGTAACGTAATTCAGGGGAGTGTAACATATCTCTCACACACACACACACACACACCAAAGTTGGTATCTCTTGCAATGAGAATCTGAATCCTATAGCAGTTGTAATGGAGCGGGGATGAGGTGTGATATCGAGCAGTGGGGACATTAACCCAAGGTCACAGGGCCTGCTGACACCCCCACCGACACACCACATGCAGCTGCACACACACCGACAGCACTGCAGACACGCTGACACTTCCTCACCTCCTGCCAGTCAAACGTATTCTCTCTCTCTCTCTCTCTCTCTCTCTCTCTCTCTCAGCCAACGCGCTGCCTCCCCCTCTCTCTGTCCCTCTGTATCCCCACCTCTCCCTCTTTCGTTCTTTCTACCTTTCTCTTTTTTCAGCTTTGCTTGTCACTCCTTGTCAGGTACAGGAGTTTGCCTTGGTCTGACGGGACCCACTCTGTCAAGTCTAATGCTGGCAGCGCACAGGGACCGTGACGTTCCTCAGAACCACAGAACAAATCCACAAGGTCCATGTCATGAGCACAATGGCACAGGTCCGCAGTAACATTAGGGATTAATATACAAGTGGGGTGAACATGACAATATTTACAGTATATAAACTGCTTGTTCCTAATGCTGTTTATGTTGTTGACAGCCCCCGGGGAGTGGCTGTTCTCCCCTGCTCTCTCTCTCTCTCTCTCTCTCTCTCTCTCTCTCTCTCTCTCTCTCTCTCTCTTTCTCTCTCTCTCACCTCTCTCCTTCATCCCATCTGCTGAAGCACTTGCAGACATGTGGAGAGCTGTGTCTTCTCCTTGTGCCCTGCATATGAAAGCTGGACTCTAATAAAGTCCATTTATTTAGGGCATGAAGACGAACTGAAAACAAGCCAGCGTGGAAAAATAGAGGCACTTTAATGCATGCATGCTGGACGCCGTCACCAAACACGCATGCGTGGCGAACAGCAACAGATGTCATGCCTTATAAATTTGGTTTTCTTATCAGGCCACGCAAGATGTGTCCTGGAAACTCAAACCTTTCTAGGCGTTAAGGCACGAGCACGGAGAGGTTTAGCCTTAGAAAGCCGACATTAAAAAGTGGCTCGCAGTGCACCCATCAAGCTGTGCCACTCCTGAACAACCCCTGCCATCATCTCCCAGACGGTTCCCGCCCAAAAAAACCCTCCTAAAACAGGAACCAGGCACAGTCTGTGGAGCGACCTCGTCTGACGGGACGCCGTCGTATAACTAGAAGCCGAACAGTATTCATTACCCCATTACTGACAGGTGCTGTATTCACAGCCACACAAGCATAGCCCAACTGCTGTGATCTACTGTGCCTTTAGAAGCCCGAGGCTCTGGGCGAGCGTGAGGACCAGGAAGGCAGAAGGATGAGGAGATAGAGGAGAATCGGGCTTCTCTCTGACTCACAGTGGCTGGCGGCCACTTTGAAATGGCCCGCTCTAATCCGCCGTCCCCCATGAGCCCTTGTGGGTAAGACAGGCAGCTGATGAACACACACGCACCCATGGTTTACACACACACACACACACACACACACACACACACACACGAACACACACACACACACGAACACACACACACACACACACACACACACACACACACACACACACACACCATTCTGAGTCAGGCAACACTGTTGTCATTGGATTAAAGCTTTGTTGCACACCTCTAGACAAAATCTCTCAAAATACACACACACCCACACACACACACACACACACACAAACACAGAAATCAAGAGAGAGTAGGGAGATGGAGAAAGAGGATAGGAGGTCAAGGTTTCCCTTCTCAGGGATTAGAGACTAATCTTTATTAGTGCTGGAGCACTTGAGGCTCTGACTTATCTCAAACAAGAGAAGGAGAAGCGGGCCAACCTTGTTCGTGACATCCCGACCTTCATGTTGATGAAGAGAATGGAGCACTGATGATTTAAGAGAGCCAATCAGGATTGGTTTCTGAACATTCAGTGACCCAACACTGAAGTAACAGACGGGCACGTATTATAGCCGGACTAATGTCGCTGTGTGCAATCGCGATGTAGATACACAGCGAACATGTGAAATCCGATGTTAAAAATGAGTACAATAGTTTAAAATCATTTTTAAAAAGACAGTAACAGATAGAGTATGATTAGAGGCGGTGCATAATAAAAAACAGCATGTTACAACTTTGAGAATATTAGTGCAGGTTTTGCATAAAGGCTTGAACAACCTTAGCAGTGCAGCCTGCTGCCCACCTGTGCTGGGTGGTGTTTTATAGATACAAATACAGCTAAATCATCTCTCTCTCTCAGAGGCCAGAAAACAAACTTCAGTGGTATGTTGTCAGCAATTAACTGTGTCTCCAGGGGGATATAGAGAGAATGGTTGTTTTATCAGTGTAGTATAAGAAGAAATTCCATGTGGAGTTGGATTAATATAGAGATTGCGGTGTGTGTTATCCACTAGTAATTAGGGAATAGAAACTTTCTCTATGGGTTAACATTCGACATTCCAAGCCAACAGATGTTCACTAGACATTAATTACAACACCTGCAGTTGAGGTACAAATCACCAACACCAGAGAAGGCGAATACAAATATTCTGTGTGTGTGTGTGTGTGTGTGTGTGTGTGTGTGTGTGTGTGTGTGTGTGTGTATATGAAAGAGAGCAGTTCATTTTCCTTTTCCTTCAAAGCAAAAGCACACAAGACTAATCCAAACCTTTTCTCCCGGAACAGAGCTGAGGAAGCATCTAATTAAAAGTTGGACTGTTTTTGGAGCATTTCAGCTAAACGTAGAAAGGCCTTTGATTCTGCTGGCAGTCCGTGATAACTGTGGGAGCGCTTTTCCCTTATAACGCTGGATTCAAAGCGCGGGACAAAAATAGTGTGCGGGGATAGAGGGCGATCGGAACACAGGGCTGCCACTGCTGCCACGACAGCACGTCCGTCTGCTGCCAAAGCCACCGAGAAACAATTGAGAAACAACCGAGACTATGAAGAGCTTTACAGCAGACCTAGGCAAAAAAAAATAAAATTCTTTAAAAAAAAAATCTGATTTTGAAAGAGATAATTTTGTTTACACAATGCAGCAAACACAAAGCTAAGGTAGAGTCAATAGGGCCTTTTTGTTAAAAATGGTAAATCACCTGCATAATAACCTCTGTAACATGGTAGCCTTGAATCTGGCCTGACCTGCAACCCCTCTCCCCCGTCCTTATTTACCACAGGGTATGTCATTCGTGCACTCGTTTAAATATCGACGTCATGCCGTAGTTCTTGTGTTGTGGTGACATGTACGATAACAGGGTCCATGCTGTCTTCATCAGGCACAATATACCCAGTGAGTGTGCATGAGCAAACCCATAACTACAAAGACAGTACTCAACTCTGGGCCAAAAACATGTGATAATTTGGATTTAAATGTTCTTCTCAGACGGAACAACTGGAACGCAGCCCTGTTGCGGCCTGCATGATAGCGTAGCGTCGCTGACTCTTAATAAGCTCTTCTGTCGCCTACAAACTGAAGGGAATCGGGAGTGGCTCGGCTGCGGAGGGCGAGGATACCCCCCTCCAGAACTTCATATATCATCCGTACGCTTCTCTACCGTCACACACTTTCCTGCTACACATTTGTCCTGCTCTGTTTTTACCTCCAGGCCTTGATTATACAACGACCGGAACAGAATAAGAAAACAGGACTCAGTCAGACGCGACACACTCACAAACGAAACCAATAAGATGAGCGTTATCACCATACACACCAGGCCTCCGAGACAGACGCTCACGTTGGGCTGGCTCCTCGGGGGATACTGAGCACAATATCCGACGCCTACTTTCATTGAGCTCCCTATCGTATCGCAGGAACGTGAAGCGTTAGCAGAGCTGTGATGAACTGTTGCTGTACCTGTGCTGCTAAAGTTGGAGGAAGATCAGACAGGTTCCCACTGATTCTATTAAGCAACACTGATTTCCCATTACATGGACAACTACGTCTGAGGAAATGCCGATCCAGCCTGTGTCTGTGTGAAGGGAACGCTCACAGTCCTCTCCTCCACAGATCCCCTCAACGTCACGCTCTGCCATTTCCAATCTCACAGACTACCTCTTGGTCCCACTGGACAGCACACGTGCACATGTTTACCGCTGGGTGTGTATGGAGCTCTTCGTGAGGTCTGAATGTCTCCATAATGTTCCCATGATGAAAAATACGAAAACAAATATGTTACCGTGGCTGACAAGATTTTTGTTTATTTGAGGTTATCGTTTAGCACAACGCAATGGAACTTCCCGGCACACCCAGTTAACAGTTAACACAGAATACATGTGTATCATGTATTGGGGAGGGGGAGGGGGGGGAGTGTATCTCACTATCTGTACCAAGAGAATAATGGTACAAGTATTGCTCTGTCTCCATAACTCATTGTAAGGACGACAGCCATTTGACTGCAGAGACCACCTCTCTAGCAACAAAGTCATTAAAGCAGAGGCAGAGAGAGGGAGGCTTAATCACACAAATGGACTTTTAGAGGGGGCCGCAAAGCACTGGGCGGCGGCTCGGTCTAATAGTGATCTATCTGACAGGGTTGGGGTAAAACTGGATCCATCACTTTCTTGATATTGATCTTCAGGAGATCGAAAAAATTTGAAGATGGAAATGGTTCATCCACCATTTCGTCTGGTAGATGGAGCACTGAGAGATCTTCTCTACCGACGAGCTGGTGTGTTTGACTCTGCTACATGCACGGAGAAGTGAGATCATATATAAAAAGCTGTTCTAAAAAAGGGGGTCTGAATGTGATTCCATGTGACGTTGCTGAACTTCCTGCCAGTTCACTGAGGGTTTGTGGGATATGGTAAACAGTGCATTTCACATAAAGCTGCATAACGACTGGCAAGAACAAAAATGAGACCCACAGAATAACAGATTTGTGTCCTTACAGAGCGAAACTCGCAGGGATGAACTGCATGCCTAGTACCTTTAACGCTGTTACAAATCTAGTGCAGCAAAGAAAATCTGGATCAAAAAAAGGAAAAAAGACAAGCAATGCATATATTTCAATGTAAATGTGTAGCGAGCATCTCTAAATCACACCCACAGACTGTGTGTGTCCTCAATGACCAGACACGCCCCAGTCATTCTACACAAAGAGAGACATGCACACAAACACTCTCGGTAATTTCCTGGTCAATCTAATCACTGTATTTGAAGGCAGTAATAGAGGACAGTCCACACTAACGTCCCCGGAGTTCCCACGTCCCTCTGAGCTCCACTGCATAAGTGGCTTTACCTTCATAAGCACAGAACGGAAGTGGTTCAGATCAACCGTATATATGTCACCGGAAACCAACTGCTCCTGGCTCTAATCCAAGACAATGTCAGAACATCCTATTGAGTTATTGAGTTAATATTCCACATATTTGAAGCGTTTGTGGTGACCTGGGAATCACCAGTTCTTTGGGCGAATAATAATGATGCACCAATTCATTTCACACATCCCTCCATCATGCACTCAGCACCTCATGTGCGGTGTGTTGTGTGTTGTGATGTTTGCTGTCTGCTGTGTGTCGTGTGCTATGTGTTGTGTTGTGTGATGTTTGCTGTCTGATGTGTGCTGTGTGTTGTGTGTTGTGTTGTGTGATGTTTGCTGTCTGCTGTGTGTCGTGTGCTGTGTGTTGTTTTGTGTGATGTTTGCTGTCTGCTGTGTGGCGTGTGCTGTGTGTTGTGTTGTGTGTTATGATGTTTGCTGTCTGCTGTGTGTTGTGTTGTGTGATGTTTGCTGTCTGCTGTGTGGCGTGTGCTTTGTGTTGTGTTGTGTGTTGTGATGTTTGCTGTCTGCTGTGTGTCATGTGCTGTGTGTTGTGTTGTGTGATGTTTGCTGTCTGCTGTGTGGCGTGTGCTGTGTGTTGTGTTGTGTGATGTTTGCTGTTTGATGTGTGTCGTGTGTTGTGTGATGTTTGCTGTCTGCTGTGTGTCGTGTGCTGTGTGTTGTGTTGTGTGATGTTTGCTGTCTGCTGTGTGTCGTGTGCTGTGTGCTGTGTGTTGTGGTGTGTGATGTTTGCTGTCTGCTGTGTGTCGTGTGCTGTGTGTTGTGTTGTGTGTTGTGATGTTTGCTGTCTGCTGTGTGTTGTGTTGTGTGATGTTTGCTGTCTGCTGTGTGTCGTGTGCTGTGTGTTGTGTGTTGTGTGATGTTTGCTGTCTGCTGTGTGTCGTGTGCTGTGTGTTGTGTTGTGTGATGTTTGCTATCTGCTGTGTGTCGTGTGCTGTGTGTTGTGTTGTGTTGTGTGCGTCTCTTACCAGTACAGGAGTAGTCATCAATGCGGATGTATCCGGTATGACAGAGGCACATGAAGGAGCCGGGTGTGTTCACACACATGGTGTTCTCCCTGCAGTAATGCTTCCCCTCCGCACATTCATCTATATCTGCAAGAAAAAAACACCAGCAAAGACTTCAGCACAGCACACTCTCAGACCACAGCACACTCTCAGACCACAACACACTCTCAGACCACAGAACACTCTCAGAAAATAGCACTCTCAGACCACAACACTCTCTCAGAAAACAGCACACAACACACTCTCAGAAAACAGCACACTCTCAGACCACAACACACTCTCCTCTCAGACTAAAACACACTCTCAGACCACAACACACTCTCAGAAAACAGCACACTCTCAGACCACAACACACTCTCAGACCACAACACACTCTCCTCTCAGACTACAACACACTCTCAGACCACAACACACTCTCAGACCACAACACACGTTTCCGCTCCAGAGAAGCTGGCAGCAAACTTTGGTGAGAGTGATGCTGGTCACTCTGGCGATGTGTATTTCAGGGAGCTCACGGTTCAGTCCCGTCACTCTGCAGCCCGAGGCGTGTACAGGGAGACTGCAGCACTCTACCAGTGTGGAACAGAATGAAAAATTTACCTTGGGTAGCCAATTAGGAGGAAACCTGATCATGCAGGCAGATACTTCGGCTAAAGTCAGAAAAGGAGCAAACACTGCTAGCACACACTGGGTCGGATTTAATCTGATATCCAAAAGAGTCAAAGGTTACAGGATCGTAAATCAAATCTCAGACCTATCTAATAAAAGGCAGATGAATTTTCGCAGATGATGTTCTGAAAGTTTTATGCCTTTGTGCCTAGAAGCTCATAATGAAAGAAATGAACTTGCTTCACACTCTTGTCCTTGGATACTGCTTGAATCACATCTATGTTTTTACTTCACTGAACCTTTGCATGTTCTCTCACACATTCCTGTGTAAATTCTCAAATTTTCCTTTTTACTTAAATGAGTGTTGATGTGTTTCTACAGATGTGTCCAAGATATTCTCATGCATTATGAATTTAAATCTAATGAACACAAGAGCAAAACAGCAAGTGGAATACTCCCCATCTCTCTCTCTCTCTCTCTCTCTCTCTCTCTCTCTCTCCCTCTCTCTCTCTCTCTCTCTCTCTCTGAGAGTCCCAAATAACCTTGAACCACTCTCAGAGCTCAGCACACTCAACACATTCTGGTGCTGGAGGCTACACCTCACACCTCACAACCCTGTTTGGTAATGGCAGGGAGGCTGGCAAAGGCAGCGCTCTCCAGCAGAGGAAGGACACTGAGCTGCACATCCTGGTGGTTTATTCACTGGCCCTTCACACACACACACACACACACACACACACACACACACACACACACACACACACACACACACACACACACGCACAAATGAGATCCACAGAATAACAGATTCATGTCCTTACAGAGCAAAACTCGCAGGGATGAACCGCACTCACTCACAGCTCAGTTCATCTGCTTATTCACTACACATCAACCTGTGAATCACACCGTCCACCCGTCCATTGTTAACTTTCCTGCCCGGGAGTCTAATACACTCACCAAACAATCACCAAACATTCCTCACCACACATTTTCACCCAGGTGCTCACAACCACCTCTGTAAACATTTCTCCCAGTGCTCTGAGTGAACGTTTACCAGAGGAGCAGAGTGTCTCGCCGTGTTCTCACGCAACCACAAACGAGGAGCCAGGTGTCCACTTCCATTTTTTTTAAAGATGTCTGATTACTCCAGACTGGACTGCACTGTGGCAGGACTAGGAAACACCATACAGCAGGGGTACTCAACTAAATTTGTCCGCGGTCCAATTTTGGCAGATAGCTGTGACCTGAGGTCCGGGGCGGCGGGGTTGGCGAAAGTAAGTTGTTGAGCGGGGGTGGCAAACGTAACACTCGTGACGGAGTGTTTTTCAGTAGCCCTGAAGTAAATGCTCCGGTTTAAAATTAATTCTCCCGTCATAAATTATAAATATGTTTTTTTTTTGTCCGTATCCAGTTAATCAGGAATTGGGATTGGGTCCGGACAGGACTGCGTTCGGGTCCGGATCCGGACCGCGGTCCGCCAGTTGAGTACGTCTGCCATACAGTAACTCCATAGCTCCGTACAGTAACACCGTTACGCCGTACACCAATGACAAGATTACTGGTCTGAACAAATGCCGTACGTACAAGCAAACAAAACCTGTTTTCAAATGTGTTCACGACATCAAAGACTTCTGAATGACACCAGCGTATATTCATAACAACACTGAGGTCCCATCCCTGTCTTCTTGCCAGCCATTGCTTTCTGCATTAATGTCTAATTAATGAAGGGCATCTGATTAGAGACAACATTGGACTGATGCCCAGAAATGTCCAAGATTGAAGCTATAACTTTAGAGATTTAACTATATATACTAACCAGTGGATTAAAGCCATGAAGACTAATAGTCCAGTACCAATCTTTTGGGAACTTAATACTAATGCACAGTGTAGCAGTTGAGCATCTGTTACTGGAATGATCTTGTTACAATTTAGGATTCGTAGTAATAAAGGTCCATGTTGGCTTGCTTACAGTAATATACCTTACATGAAAATGAACTATTACCTGACTCAAATGAATCAACCCTTTAAACCCCACATACATGCCAGTGGGTTCCTGGCTCACTGTTGTGTCTCCATGCCTTTAATGTTAACAGTAACTAATAAACATAGTTACTGAGTTATTCATACTCATTCATACATGAGTTTTTCATATTCATACTGCAGTTAACAAAGCTGTATTTAAGAACGCTTATTCCAGCTAGGGGCTGTCGTATTCTTTGTTACTGTTTATTGGGTACTTTTATTCCCATGGTCCTTTATGTTGTACTTTTTTCGCTGTCACAAAAAAGGACTAAATTGTCCTTATATGTAAAAGCCTCATAGGAATTGTATTTGTAATCCTTCACCATCTAAGAAACATCAACCAGAACATGTCTGCTAAAACAAGCTATCTAGACAGCCGTAATACAGACAGAGGCTGTATTACACTACATAAACAGAATGATAGAATGAAGAATACTATCAAGATAGAACTGCATCATATACCACCCAGTGATGGCTTAGCTACCTTGAAAAAGTAATGTGATTACTGATTACTCCTTTAAAAAGTAACTTAGTTACATTACTTATTATTTGATTTTAAAAGTAAATATGTTAGATTACAAGTTACTTTAGTAATTACATTCAGCTGCAAAATTAGAATTTTTCCAATACTCACTTTATTGGAAGTGCATTTTTAACAGTAACAATGTATTACATTGTACAGTGTTGCTGCGCGGTATTATTTGTAAATGTATTTGTAAACGTAATACAAGTGAACTATTCAGTCAGACAGCTATTTGTTACCATTACAATTTCAAGCTGTCACGTTGAGGACCCCGGCCCCTCCCCTTTGGGCGTGTGTAAACATTGTCCACGTGCATTGTCTGCGTCAGTGGATATTCGTGGTTGGGGTTATTATGTCGTGTGATTAATAAGTCTCACCTGTGAATCGTCTCGTGATCACGTGGGGCTAATGTGGTTTGTCTATTTAATGTGCGCTCGCGCAGTGTCCTGTGCTCGTCGTTGTCTAAGTCTACACGTTGTGTGTGTCTGATGAGTGTTACTTGTGCGCTATTGCGCAATACACGTGAAAGATTAAAAGTGACGTCAGTCGAAAATAAGGATTCTGTGTCTCGTCCTTCGCCGACCCACGAACGTCACACAAGCATATTTACAGTATGTACGTTAGCCAAAATTCCAGCACTTTTCAAACCTGGAACACAATGCAACATTAAAATTCGTCAGTGTAAATGTTCCTTCCCCTGTTTGGATTACAGTGTAATATTATGTGTAACGGGTTTGTAAGCATTAAATATATAAAGTAGACATTCAATATGAGACAAACATACTTATTGTGTCCGTGTGTATGAGCATGTGCAAATGTGTATGTGTGTGTGTGTGCGTGCGCATGTGTGTGTGCGTGCGTGCACATGTGTGTGTGTGTGTGTGTGTGTGTGTGTGTGTGTGTATGTGTGTGTGCGTGCGTGCACATGTGTGTGTGTGTGTGTGTGTGCGTGCACGTGTGTGTGTGCGTGCGTGCACATGTGTGTGTGTGTGTGTATGTGTGTGTGTGTGTGTGTGCACGTGTGTGTGTGTGTGTGTGTGTGTGTGTGTGTGTGTGTGCGCGCGCGCCTGGCAGAAGCAGAGCGCCGAGGTTCAGCACAAGCCCCTCCCCACCCGTAACCTGGGCGACAGCCAGTCAGGCACGCAGCACGTGGAACTAGATCTTCTGTTGCCCTGCCTACACTACATTCTGCTTCCATGCAGGAATCCCATGACCCCCACATGTTAGTACTGTGTTAACTCCCATGACCCCCACATGTTAGTACTGTGTTAACTCCCATGACCCCCACATGTTAGTAGTGTTAACTTTCAGTAACTGGTACGGCGCTCTGAATTATGAGCTAAAAACAGGCCCAGCTAAGTACGAGCTAACTAGACTTAATTAATATAAATGCATTTTTTCAGCAAGTACTTCAGCCCTGTCAAATACCACTGAGCCATGATTTGATATGAATTATTTCACTGCTGCGACAGACTTGCCTAACAGCCGCACTACACAGCTTATAACAAGTCTCGCTAGTTCACTCTAATTAGCCTTTGTGAGCCCCGGCTTTCTTGTCTGGAGCCCATAGGAGGGACACACACGTTGAGAGGCACTTGAACACACAGCCTTAATATGCATTCTGTGAGGACTTTAGCTGACAGAATACCTTGAAAGCACCTTGGATCATTACGCGGATTTGGCAAGGCGTCAACAAAGCGCTGTTGACAGGCTGAAAGGGAGTCGTCGACGGCGGCTACGGCAACGGCGGCGTGTCCCCTGAAGGCTACTGTGGCTTCATTAACACGCGCTTGCAGGCAGTCAGTCACCTCGCCGTGCGCCCCGACTCCCACCACCAAACACAATAAGACACGATGAGGCAAATAACCGCGTGAGCACTCTCGGAAGGCGAACGCACCGCGCCGGGTCAGATTAATGCTAATGAATGATGTTGTTGCATCTAAATTTCCCACTAGCCCAATGTGCTGGAGGTGTGTGTGTGTGTGTGTGTGTGTGTGTGTGTGTGTGTGTGTGTGTGTGTGTGTGTGTGTGTGTGTGTGTGTGTGTGTGTGTGTGTGTTCTACATGTTCAGCAGTGCTGGCCTGTTTGAATATGAGATCATCAGTCCTGATTTAAGGTGTCGTCCAGCAGACATCAAGGAAATCAGGAGTGAGTCCCAGTGAAGTCCCAGTGAGTCTCCAGCCTTCGTGTCACACTGAACACTGAACCTGCAGGCTGAACCCTGCAGATCTATTCCATGTGTCACTGGGAATCGCTGGGTCAGCATCTTTAATGAACTGAGACCTCCATTCATCAGCACCATCCATTCAGAACGGACACAAGTACGGACTCATCCGGCGAACTCGTGCGCGAGTGTGTCCTCCACGTTGCAGTTGACACTTGTCGATCTGGGTGCCTGCTGCCAGGTTTCTCATCTGGGTTTGCTGGTCGTTTCGAGCTCCGCATCCACACACGAGCTCAGCCCGAAGGTGGGTCGGGCCGGGCCGAGGTGGGGTCGTCTGCCGGGGCGGAACGCCGCTCGCTTCCCGATGTCATCTCAGTCTTAATTACATTTGGGATTCTGCTGTTCCTCTCCAGTCAATGCCAATTACCCCTCCCTCTGTCTACTGGCCCTCCTGCCACCTACTGACATTTTACACTCAAACTCAATCAGATAAAGCCTTTCAACAGGTTCTGACACGGTCGTCCCTCAACCGGGCTCCCCGAATCCCGTAGATCCACAAGGTAGCAATATGATTTAAATTACATTTCATATAAAAAAATGTTTGCACAAAAACAAACTAACTGTAAAATTAACCCTCACCAAAAGCAACCAAGAGTATCTTTCCATATAACATAAGTGCATTCTGTGTAATTCATGGTAATGATGACAGAAAAGCTCTGACTACCCCCCCCCACACACACACACAAATACACACACGGCGTGAAACATTTCAGCATTTCAGCAACCACCATTCAAGACAGTTACAGCAAAGATAAATAATGCAAAATTCAGTACAACTCATAAAAGTAAGACGTCTCATTCAGTCTGAGGGCATCGACATGCTTTGCTTTGCTTAGTATTTGTCCACTCCTGTTGCAAGTCAACAAGCAACACGGGTCTTCTGGACTGCTCAGCCATACCCCATCCTTCATTCCACACGGCAGTCCATCACTGATACGCAGCTCTCTCCCAAACAGTGTTTGCTGTGTTGGAAAATGCAGCTTCTACTTGAGTGCACCCGGGGAGAGGAGAAATCGAGGCTCCCTGCGTTTCTGTCTGACAGAGCTGCATGCTGTCTCTAAAGAGCATCCCCTGAGTCTCTACCCTTCCACCAACTGCATAAAAAATTGAAAGGGGACTGATCTCATCGTCAGAGGCATCGTCTATTTTTAGCTTTAGCGATGTGGTTGACGACTTGAAAGAAGAAGCTCTCCGCCGTCTCCGCCACCCCAAAAAAAAAAGTTTCCCCTGCATCTCGGTGGATGTTGAAGAACAGGAAACCACGGGGAATTAATGAGGGGAAGGGCAGCGGGAGAGGCACACCACGCACCGCCTGCAGAACGCAAGTCGCCTGAACGTTTTGGACCACGTTTGGCACAAACATTAAGCTTGAAGTATTAAAAATACACTCAGGATTGTGATTTCTTGCTGCCTCACCATTTAAGGCAAATAATCACGTAATAAAGAAACAAAATACAGCTAATAATTCACTCGTGCCTTCAAGTGGACCTCAAGTGGTGCTCAAATGGGGCTCAAATGTAAGAACAGTGAAGGCTTGTTCCCTTCATCAGCCCATTTCAGCTCAACTCAGAAGATATCATTTCACTGAAGCCTTGGTTTAGTGCCACTGTTTTCAAATCAAACTTATCATGTCTCATTTTTAATAAGTCTGTGATAAGTCAGTGGCAATTGTTCAAAGTACTCAATTAGATTGTTTTTTGTCCTGTTATTTGAAGTATTCTTATGAATATTTATGTCACAAAGATCTGTATAAAATGGTGGTAGAATGCTGGGAGAATAGCACTGGTCTTTGTTCTACCTCTTTAAGCACCTGTTTTGCACATGAATGGGGCAAAATATATGATGAATTGGCCTTAAAGTAGGTCACTACTATGTTATCTGTTCTACCAATGGAGTTTTTCTAGGTTACACTTGGTTTGTATTTTTGCAAATACCCTCTAGCCATAAAAAGAACCATTTCAATATCGCCAAACTCATTGTAATAACATGATTATGCCAAGTAATATATTTCTAATGAAGTTCTCAGTAGCTAATTACTCTCACAAATAAAGTATGCTTGCTGTACAGTAGATTAGCTTTACAGAGTCTCTAGGGACTAAATACTACAGGTTAAGGAACTCATTTTGCATTCCTAGAAAGTCCATTACTCTAAGCGGAGCTTAGCTCAATGAGAACCACCCTGCTCTGCATTCATTTAAGTCAGAATTGAAGATAGCATCTTTAATTATGCATATTCGCCTGCTCATGTGTAATTACCTCACCAATGTCCACGTGTCATATGTAAAAGCGTCGTGCCGAGACTGATGGCCCATACGTGTCGGCGTGGGTTTATTTCGGGCTGCAGAGATGAACTGCTTTCATTAGAGATCTGTCTAATCTGCACAGAGGTGGCAGCAGAGCCGTCCGCCGCGAATCATTAGCCATGCTGGAAAAGTGGGGCACGCAGAGGGCCAGCGAGCACTGGGGCATTGTGGGGATTTCAGAGGTGCGGGGAAGCTGGGAGCTGCGCAGGTGAGACACTGATGACTTACTCCTGCCGGCCGAGAGCATTCTCCAATTAAACTGGCCAAGGAGGGCGGACAGGAGAGGAAGGTATATGTCTACTGATCTCAGATCAGGTAATGCAACAGGGGGCAGGTGTGCCAGCAGGAGCCATGCATCAAGGGAAGACACCTTATTCTTAATTACCCAGCAGTTAAACACTAGCTTAGGGCAACAGGAGTATTATGGGATGTTTTCCGTATTAATGGAGGGAAAAGACTTTAAAACTGTTAATCATCGCTAATTAAAAAAAGAAAACCCTGCAGATAAAAATCTTTTACCTTGTGCTCATTACAACCTCACAAACTTTATAAAACCTATAAAAGAAATGGTTCCCTTAAAATAACCTGGGTGACAACAGTATTTGAGGACGTCCTACTTTATGCCTTTACCAGTTTGATATCTGGTATGAGTCATTTTCAAACACCAGTTAAAGAGAGCGAAATCTTGCGAGGACGCTGTTGATGTGTAATGCACAATGAATCCCAGTACAGCAGCGTTCATGTTCAGTGGTGTAGGTGCGTGTCAGAAACTCTGTTGCATGTTATCTCCAGCATGGAGATATCTCCTTCACAGTAGGCGTGGTCCTGGAGAACTCACCTTCACAGTAGGCGTGGTCCTGGCGGAGAGGTCGGAAACCCTCCTTACAGCTGCAGCTGGACCCAGCGTCCAGGTTCAGGCAGTCAGAGTGCGCCGCGCACACGTGGCCCTCCGCGCAGAAATCATGACCTTTGGGACACATGCAGGGAGACGACGTCAACGAGACACGGCGGAGCGGAGGGGAGGGTGGAGGGAAGAGAGGAGGGGAGAACAGAGGGGAGAGAGGAGGGAAGAGAGGAGGAGAGAGAGGAGGGGAGAGAGGAGAGGAGAGAGGAGGGGAGAGAGGAGAGGAGAGAGGAGGGGAAAGAGGAGAGGAGAACAGAGGGGAGAGAGGAGGGGAGAACAGAGGGGAAAGAGGAGGGGAAAGAGGAGAGGAGAACAGAGGGGAGAGAGGAGGGGAGAGAGGAGGGAAGAGAGGAGGGGAGAGAGGAGGGGAGAGAGGAGAGGAGAGCGGAGGGGAGAGAGGAGGGGAGAACAGAGGGGAGAGAGGAGGGGAGAACAGAGGGGAGAGAGGAGGGAAGAGAGGAGGGGAGAACAGAGGGGAGAGAGGAGAGGAGAGCGGAGGGGAGTGTCCACAGGGACGCGACCTTTGTTCTCACAGCGAGCCAAAAGCTTTGAACTAGCATTGTGTGACCAACCATGGGAGGACTGGGGAGGACGGCGAAGACACTCAGTGGACTGGGGAGGAGTGGGAGGACTGGGATGACTGGAGAAGACTGGGGGGAACTGGGGAGGACGGGGGAGAACGGCGAAGACACACAGCGCAGCTTTGACTTGCCTAGCGCCGTTTTAGCTGTGAACTCTAGAAATACGGCAGACTTAAAGCCAACTAGGGCTGCTAACATTCTAACTAGAATAGCCATGAGCTATATTAATCAAACCATCTGTCTCCTTCTGATCATCTCAGCATACGTCTGCCACCCAAAAACGGATCACACTGGTGTGTCTTCCCCACTTGCTCCTGTAGACCCAAACTAAAGAGCAGTGGTGTAAAACAGACTCACCTCTACACACTCTGCAGCACCTGTCTGTGGTGGTGATCTGCTGTGCTTCGGGACAGTGGAGATCAGGGCAGTCGCCGCTGTTCTGGACTCTGTGCATGGTACGGCTCTGAGGACACACAACACACTCGGCTGACCTACTGCGTGTAATGACAGCAAAACAAATGTTACCCCAAAGCCCCTATTAAAGCTAATCAAGAAATATACATCATAATGCATTCATTAGGATTTGCAAAATGTTTAGCACATGTACTAAATTTGACTGATAAATATGGACTGCATGCTGGGATTTCGTACCCTGCATTCGTAGAGTTGACATAGTCCACTGGGGTGATGAACAGCTCTTCTGTCGCTTTCCACCAACTCCTGCCCAGAGAACAGGCACATAACTGCACACACACACACACACACACACACACACACACACACACACACACACACACACACACACACACGCGCACGCCCCAAAACAAACATGAACACTTGGGGGACACCATGATTAAAAATGCACCGGTGCAGTCTGTCTGACAACGTGTTCTCCCCACATGTTGACCAGCACTGGGACCGGTCGGTTCAGCACCACGGAGAGCTCTCTCTGATGGCACAACAATGCAGAGGGTTGCCACAACCAGACTGCCAGCACACCTGAGCACGTCACTGCAAGCCACACCTGAGGTCACTCACTCTAATCAAACCAGCAGACCGCTCCCCATAGTGTTACCCTTTACATGTCGTCCGAAGCTTTGTATGTTTAGACCAGCTGGAGGACTGGTGTGTGACTGGAACTAGCTGAACTTCATCACAATCTGTCCCTTAACCTGCCAGGAAAGGCCTTTTGCTTCTGAACGTCTGCCCAGTGTTTGCACTGCAGTGTGCGTTAGTGTGGCGTTCCCACAGCCAGCACTGGGGCCTCATATAGCACACCGGGACGACTCTTCAGGGAACTCCACTGTAATCTGTCCAAATTTGCTCATCTTCAAGATATCAATAACCCCAACATGAGAAGCATCAGGTAGCAATGTCAATACAAGTGAGATGGATCGTGTTCTTTTACAAGGCACATTCCTCTGAACAGCATGGGACTATGAGAAAGCTGTTGCAATTTGCTAAAATGATCAATTTTTCTCAAGAGAAATCAATCCTTGTTTTACCATCTGAAACATTGCAAAAAACTAGCAAACTTACAGACGCATCATTAGTCTGCATGACTTCGATGTGAGTTGCCAACGAACAGAAGCACTCACCAAATAGATGCTGCTCACAGAGCTAATTAAACAAAGCAGCCCCTAACAAACTAGCAGCCACAGCCAATGACAGAGATGGGAGTTCAAAACGAAGCAACATTACTTGTTGAAACACTTCACTTCTTATAAACATGCATGTGAAGGGGTGCTTGTTAAGAAGAGAGCGGTTTAAAAAGAAAAGCTCTTTACAGAAGTTCTGTCATTCTCCACACAGAGCTGTTAATTAGGTCTGATTTGCTATCATGTTTAAGACACCGAGGGCTGTGATACGCCATAGCAAAGAATTAAACTTGCAAAAAGGAAATAATTAACTTGCAAAGGTGCTTATAATCTGTGTGTGAGTGCATGTGTGCATGCTTCTGTGCGTATGTGTGTGTGATTGCGTGCGTATGTGTGTGGGTGTGGGTGTGTGTGTGTGTGTGTGTGGGCGTGTGTTCAGCCTCTTACAAAACAGTTCTACAAGGTTGTTCATTAAATCTTGCTAGAATCCTAACTACTGAATCTACTGAAATAAACTGAACCCAATCAAAGTTACTAGCTTATGATTATTTTTGAAGTTTGAGCTGAGAATAGTTACGAAGAACTGTGTGTGGGTGGAATAATGGAATGCAAAGAATTCCACAAGGCAGAAACGGTCCAGGGTAGCGCTTCCAAATTTTTTACTAATATTTGGCAAAAACTGTCAGCACATACCTCTTAAGTAATGTTTAGAAATTAACACTGCCTTTATACATGCAAGATGGGAAATACACCAATCTGAAAAGAATTCACACGGATGAACAGCTGTAGCATATAACATGCTCTTTGACATTAGTTTAT